>NC_135233.1:965145305-965445305 GCF_051348905.1 Ranitomeya variabilis
GCAGATCCAGCGATGGGTCTGTGCCGGAGGTCCCGCCGCCGCTGGACGCCGAGGGGGAGTGGCCTGTGCTGAGGGGGTCAGCGGTGGTGGCGGCTGGTGCGGGTGCCGTGCCCCTTGGTGTCAGTACCGCGGGGGGCCCTGGGCGAGCCCCGGGGTCTCCGGTGCGGGTGGCGTCGGGGGGCGTGGCTTCCCCAGCTGCGGCCCCAGTTGTCCCCTCCATGCCTGTGCCTGCGGTCCGTGAGGGGGGCGTGGCCTCCCCGTGTGTTGCCCGACCTGCTGTGGTTGTGGCATGCGGGGGGGGTGTGCCCTCCTCGGCTGCTGTCCCACCCGCCGCTGTGGTTGCGGCCGGCGGGGGGGGCGCAGCCTCGGTGGTCGCGGGACCCCCCGCTGTGATCGCGGCCGGCGGTGGGGGCGTGGCCTGTGCGGCTGCGGCCCCGCCTGCTGGTGCTGTGGTCGGCGGGGGGGGCGTGGCCTCGGCGGGTCCGCCGCGAGTGGCTCCGCCCACTCGAAAAAACAACAGTACAGTGGCAGCTAAAGCCGGCAAAGGGGTGCCGGAGTCCCCTGCCCACTTACCGTCATCTGGTGGTGCGGGGGCTCCGGTGCCTGAAGATAAAAGTCCTGACTGTGGTCCCGGTATGGAGCGGGGTCCGGTGGCAGAGTCCGGCCCTGCTCCAAGTAGTAATAAAGTTAAAAAAACGGCTGCCGCAGAGCGCTCAGGGGATGCTGCTGCTCCTGGGCTCAGGCGGGGCGGTGTGACTGTTGAGCACTGCTCTGCGGGCCTTAAAGGGGCAGCGGCACCCCTGGGGACGACGGTATGTGCTGCACCAGGAAGTGTGCAGCAGGAGCCCCCAGCAGGAAGGAAGGTTAGGGAAAAAAAAAAACATCTGATTGTTAATAAAAATGATACTGGGATAAATGTGGCCGTGGCGAATGTGGAAATGAATGACGGTATGGATGGTGTGTTGTGTGCTGGGGATGTGGGGGAGGGTATGAATGGTGTCACAAGTGTTGCAAGTGCGAAAGGTGTGAATGGTGCGGATGGCGGTACGGATGTTGGTGGTATAGATGGCGGTGCGGGGGGTGGGGGGGAGGCTGGTCCATCTGCCCCCCCAGTCGCTCCCCTCCCCCTTTCTTTTGCGAGGGTGGTGGCTGGGGCTCCAGGGGGTTCACGGGGGGATCGGGGGGTCTCCTCGCCTCTGGGTTCCGGGGACGGCGTTTTGCAGCGCCGTTTTCTGGAAGCCCTAAAAAACGGAGAGCGGTCGATCATGGTAGAGGGAAGAGAGGTGGACCTGTCTTTCTGGCTGGAGAGACATGGCCTGGCCGCCTTCCAAGATAAAAGGGAAGGGGAAACTGTATGGTCCCTCCCGACAGCCGGGCAGGGGGTGGCGAGGAGGAATGTAGTCCGTCTTCGCTGGAGGGGCAGTGAAGCTTGCCCACCCAGGAGCAGGGTGGTGGAGCTCCTCATGAAGATGGGCTTTGGGGTAGTTGATATCTTTGCCCTGATTCATCCTGCGGCCACCCTCTTCTTTGACATCAGTTTCGTGCGGCCAGAGGGGCTTGAGCTCTTTTGGTCGAATTACGAGCTGGTGAAGGGGGAGCCCGGCTGGCGAGATTTCGCTGTGCAAGCGGTATCTCGCCAAAATGGCGTGAAGAGGGTGACCGTTGTAACATGTAACGAGTCACTCTCTGGTGTTGACATTCTGACGTGGCTTTCCCGCTATGGGGAAGTCACGGACGTCCCAAAAAAAAATCTGGACGAATTTGGTATTTGGTCAGGGGGCTGGACCTTCATGATGAAGTTGAAGGTCTCAGGGGGTACGGTCACCCACATCCCTTCCTCTGCGTTCATTGGAAGGGACCGGATCCTGATCTTCTATCAGGGGCAGCCGAAGGTCTGTCACAGGTGCGGTGATCCCCGCCACTTCAGCGCAAGCTGCAAGGTGCAGAAATGTGCCTTGTGTGGCGGGGTAGGCCATCTCGCTGCATCCTGTAAGGATATTCGGTGTAACCTGTGTGGTGATCTGGGTCACCCGTACAGCCGCTGCCCTCGCTCTTTCTCCAATTCTGCTGCTGGCCGGGTGGGGGGAGGCCGTGAGGGGGAAACCTCTGGCGGTTCGACCTCTGCCGCGGTAGGTGGTAGCGGCGGGGGAGGGGCTGAGGGGTCGGTGAAGAGAGACAGAGCCCGGAATCCTGCCTACCAAAGGAGGCAGGAAAGGCGCCGCGGGGGTGGGGGGCAGGGAGAGCCTCAGGCAACTGGGGTAATGTCTGCTCCCCCCTCTGAGGCATCGGCTGTTGTCACTGAGGCCCCGGGGGAGGCGGAAGTGTGCGAGGAGATCAGGAGGATGGAGAGGGAGGATAACAGGGCTGACTCCGACAACTCCTCCCAGTATGAAAGTGTGGATGAGGAGGTCACGGATCAGCCGACAGTAAAACAGGGTGAGAAACATCGTACCAAAAAAGGGGGGAAGAAGAAAAGGAAGGTTACTAAGCCTTCTGGTCCTTCGCCCCCTCCCCTGACCGTGGTTGTGCCAACGGAAGGGCTCACCGGCTCCCCTCTGATTGCCCTCTCCAACCGGTTCCAAGCCCTCGAGGACTCTGCTGAGCCGGAGGTCGGGGGTGAGGGACCGGGGGCGGCACCTGGGGGGCTTTCGGGGGGCGGCGCAGTCTGTCCTCCGGAGGACGTTGTTTCCTCTGGGGGGGGGACTGACCCGGAACCCAGAGGCGAGGATACCAAAAATAAAATGGATACCTCATCCTCTTTAAAGAGGAAGAACATGTCTGACCCAGTCCCTTCTTCGGGGGGGAGAGGTAAAGAGGATGGGGTGGGGAAGAAGAAGGCTGTCTAACTCAATCACCCATGATGGCTGAACTCTCCCCGTTGACTCTGGCGTCGATTAATGTCGCCAGCATAAAGTCTGATGCGGCTAGATTTGCGGCCTTTGATTTTTTCACCCGAATTGAGGCTGAAATTTTGTTTTTGCAGGAGACCAGACTAACGGACATGGGGGTCATCCACAAGGCAAAAAAGGAGTGGAGGTGTGGGCCCTCATACTGGTCTCTTGCGGCCGAGCCGTATAGCGGGGTGGCGGTCCTTTTTAAGACCGCTGAGGTGGAATGCCGACGGGTTATTGAGATAGAAATGGGGAGGTGCCTGGTCTTAGACATCTTCATGAGGGGACAGGAGCTTCGGCTCATAAACATCTATGGCCCACAATCTAAGTGGGACCGTAAATGTCTCTTCATGAAGATCAAGCCCTTTCTTTTTACGAGCCGGCAGGTGGTCTTCGGTGGGGATTTCAACACCATTACGAGATCCCGTGATAGGGGAGGTCCCGGAGGCCGCCTGGCTTATGATAGCATAGCCCTAAATAGTCTAGCTAGTGAAGCTCGCCTGGTGGATGTCCACATACGGCACACCCCAGGTCACGAGGGTTTCACCTTTCATAGAGGTAGCAGTAGGTCTAGAATAGACAGGTTTTTTTTGAAGGAGGACGCCATCTTTTCTGCAGTGTCCGCCATTGAGGTGGAGTTCTCCGATCACTGTTTAATTTTCTTTTCTCTGAATGTTACAGAGACCCCCCGGATGGGAAGAGGGCTGTGGAAGCTGAATTCATCCCTTCTGGAAGAGGCGGAGGTGAGACAATCCTTTGAGGCTTTTCTTCAGAGCCAGGTACCGCTTTTGGATCTCTGTAGTACTAAGTCTGAGTGGTGGGAGATCTTCAAGAAAAGGGTGGCGGGGTTCTTCCGTCAGCTCTCGAGCCTCAGAAGTCTGAACAGGCATCGCTTGTATCAAGACCTGAGGAGGAAACTCGAGCAGCTCGTCTCGACTGGAGGTGACCGAGAGGAAATCTCCAGAGTGAAATCTTTGCTCAAGGGGTGTCAGTATGATAGGCACGCATCTTTGGTTTTTGAGAGGGATTTCGGGAAGTACCGCTCGCCCGACCCTTACAGAAACTGTAAGATGTCAGTGAATTGTAAGGTGGTGACAGGACTGATCGATAGTACGGGTTCCCTGAACAGATCCAAATCAGGGATCCTGGAGGTGGTCAGGTCCTTTTACTCACGCCTCTTGAGGAAGAGGGATCTGGATCGAGATGGGATGTCGGCTTTCCTGGCTGAAACTGTTCCTGAGCCAGGAGATGACCCCTCTCTTTATGTTTTGGCCGAGGTAATCAGGGAAGAGGAAGTGAGACTGGCCATTGATGGGCTCCGGCCCAAAAAATCGCCAGGTCCGGATGGCTTAACATCCGAGTTTTACAAGACTTTTAGGGACTCCTTGGTCCCCCTCTTGACTGAGGTGTTTAATGAGTGCCTCTCCTCGGGTGCTCTTCCCAGTTCAATGAGGAAGTCGGCCCTGATTATTTTGTCAAAGGGTAAGGACTCGTCCCGTATCGAGAATTGGCGTCCCATAGCGCTCCTCGATACGGACCGAAAGATTCTGGCAAAGGTGTTGTTTAATCGGCTGGTGAAGTTTGCACCCCGGCTCCTTTCGGGGGCTCAGCACTGTTCTGTTCCAGGCCGCAGTACTTTTAGTGCTGTGCTCGGTGTCCGAGAGGCAGTGGAGCAGGGCATTGCGGGTCGCTGGAAGGGGTACTTGCTGTCCTTAGACCAGGCAAAGGCTTTTGACCGGGTGGATCATGAGTACCTCTGGTCTGTCCTTCTGAGGTATGGTCTGCCGGGGAGGTTTGTCAATTGGTTAAAGACCTTGTATGAGGGGGCTGAGACTTTCCCGCTCGTGAACGGTTGGGTTGGTCACTCTTTTGAGGTGAGCTCCGGGGTCCGTCAGGGCTGTCCTCTGAGCCCACTTTTATACGTGTTCGCGATCGATCCCTTCTTAAGGAGGGTAGATCGTGGACCGTTGGTGGGAGTCGGGATGGACCGGGCGGAGCCGGGGGCCACTCTGAGGGTGGTAGCGTACGCCGATGATGTCTCCCTTTTTGTATCCTCGAGAGAGGAGGCGGATTGGGTCATGTCTGAGGTCGTGCGCTACTCGGAGGCATCCGGGTCCATGATCAACCGGGAAAAGTGCGAGAGTCTCTGGCTGGGAGGGGGAGATCCAAGTTTTGATCTCCCGGACACCCTTCCAGGGCCCCAGTCCTCCGCTAAGATCTTAGGCATCAATTTTGGCCCAGGGGACTATCCCCAACAAAATTGGGAAGGCAGGCTCAAGATTGCCGCCCAGAAGGTGGACCAGTGGAAGGGTTGGTCTTTAACCCTGAGGGAAAGGGTCAGCTTGGCCAAGGGTTATTTGCTTCCTTTGTTAATTTACTTGGGCAGTGTCTGCATCTTGCCGGAATCTCTCTGGACGCGGGTCTATAGCCTGTTCTTCCAACTGTTATGGGGGAACAGGCTTAACCTAATCAAGAGGGAGGTCACGTACCGCACGAGGAGACTAGGTGGGTTGGGTATGGTCAACCCAGTGGTGTTCTTAGTGAACACCTTTCTTAAGACCAACATTGCCAACCTCTGGACAGAGAGGGCTCCTCCGTGGGTATTCTCCTGCAGGGGATGGTTTCGGCCTTTCTTCCAGGAATGGGAGACAGGAGGGCAGGTGAAGGACCTACGAACACCACATGGACATCTCCCGGCTTATGCTACCCCGGCTCTGAAGGTGATCCGCCGGTGGGGTCTGGGAATGTGGGAAATCAGGACCATGTCGAGGAAATCCCTTGACAGTAGGGTCCTGTTGACCCATTTCCAGAAGCCCCTGGTGCTCAGAGATTGCCCAGGCCGGGATCTGGAGGGGGGGCTCGGGTTGTTAAATTCTCCACGGATCCCCTCGAAGTTTTGGGACTTGGCCTGGCGCTGCTTCCATGGGAGGCTGTATGTGAGGGACAATCTGAAGTTCAGGAACTCTGATGATCGGGGTTGTCCCCGTGAAGAGTGTGGCGACACGCTGGAAAGCATGGAGCACTTCCTCCTTCAGTGTCCCTTTAATACAGGGGTCTATAACCGGGTGGGTGCTTCCATAGGCTGGCCTAGGTTGGCATCCCTTTCCTATCCGGAGTGGGCTTATGGGGCATTCAGATCCCTTGGTGGCCGAGATCGGGGCACTTTATTCCTAGTTAGTGTAGTTGTTAGGTTCTACACCTGGAATGCACGGTGCCTAGTTTCAATACAGCATAAAACCCTCCCCCGGGATGAGGTGGTTAGTAACATCTTGGGTGACCTGGGTAAGGTGCGCTCTTTGGAGTTCGGGAGGCTGGGTGCGAGGAGGGCCTCTTGGCTTTGGAGGGGTCTCTCCTTTTAATACGTACCCGAGGGAAAGCTTGGTTGAGTGATTAGGGGCTTCCTAGGTGTTTGGGAGGCTGGGTGGGAAGAGGGCCTCTTCACTTTTGGAGGGGTTTCTCTTCTTACTCTAGGGACAGATTGGTTGTGTGACTGGGAGAGGGAAGGATAAGGTGGTGTGGGGTGTTGAGGGACAGTTATATAGGGATAGATAGGGACAGGGAGGGACAGTCTAGGGATAGGTAGATAGTTAGTATTGTTAAGTTAGGTAGAGTAGGGATAGGTAGGGGCATGTAGGGACAGATAGGGTCAGCTTTTTGAGGGGCAGTTTTAGTTGAGTAGGGACAGGGTGTTTGTGTCGGTGTTAGGGTCAGGGCCTCTTTAGACTCCTATTCCCTGGTGGTGGGCTGATGTGTGGCACGCTTAGTCTTTTTGTTTTGTTTCTGGTAGAATTAATGGATATCGGGCTTGAAGGTGCCGAACTTGGGCCTTACAGGTTAAAGCTGTTGTTTTGGTATTGTGGTATTTTGATGTTGTGTTAGTAAAGTTATGATCTGTAAATAAAATTTTGTATGTCTGTATTTTATCTTGTGGTATGTATAGTTAGTATGTTGTGGGGGGTGTAGTTTAGGTTGGGTGGGGGGTGTTTGTTGGGGGGTTGCATAAGGGCATATGGACCCTGGAAACAATATAAGGGCATGGAAACTTTCATGGACCCGGAGGAAAAAGTGTGGTGTATTTTTCAGAGGGCATGAACTTGCATGGACCCGTGGTGGCAGTGTGGGTGGAGGGAAAAAAAAAAAAAAAAAAAAAAAAAAATTTAATTGCTGTGTTTAGAGTGTTATAGACTGTTTAGAGTGTTAAGTTTGTTTAGCTAGGTTGGCTTTTTCTTTTATTTTTTTTGGGCAGCATGGGCCAAATTTTCTTTTCTAGTTTTATATGTATATATGTATTAAATAGTGGGGAGTGTGAGTGTATGTGTGAGTGTATGTGCGAATGAATTTTTCTTTACTTTAAATTTTGTCTATTGGATAGGAAAAATGGATGTGATGATTTTCCTGCTGGGGGTTTCCTAAAGCTGCAAAGTTAAGAGACTCTGAGGCGTGGGAAAAAGAATTCTTAAATGCTGGTTTTATTTTTGTAAGATATGTTGTGTATTTCTGTTTTTGTTTGTGTTTTGTATTTTTTATAAATAAAAGAGATCCTGAAGGAACTACAGATAGTGCTTTGGAATGGTGCACGGGCTGCCCCTGCAAGACTTTCACACTTGGGTGCCCCTCAGGCGGTCCGATTTGGTAGGCAGAGTCACTCTGGGTCTGATTTGGTGGGTTGGGTCAATCTAGGTCTGATTTTGTGGGCGGGGCCACTCGGGGTCTGATTTGGTGGGCGGGGCCACTCAGGGTCCAATTTGGGGGCCGGGGCAACTCGGTGCACTTACTTTTCACACACGGGATCGGGGGTGCACTTACTTTTCACACACAGGACGAGAGGGTGTAATAGTCACTTTATTCTGATGTTTTACTTTGATAAATGATCATGTCCTAAAATGGACACCATACATTTGCATAGCTGCCATCTTTGGAAGGTCAAGTTGGGGGTAATGGAAAGTTCGCCATTTTTTCCTATGGGAATTTTTTATTTTTAAATGCAATTTTTTAAAAAACTACAAATCTGATAGACATGAAAAATACTTAGCACACCTCTCGTGGACGCTGGCTTCAAAATGACGCCTCACTGGAGTCTGTGCGTGCAGCGGTTCGGGCCGCATTAATTGCGGAAAAAAACTGAATAATAAGATTTCCACGTTCGGATTACAATAATAATACTAGATGGGTATTTCCTGAAGGAACTACAGATAGTGCTTTGGAATGGTGCCCGGGCTGCCCCTGCAAGACTTTCACACTTGGGTGCCCCTCAGGCGGTCCGATTTGGTGGGTTGGGTCAATCTGGGTCTGATTTTGTGGGCGGGGTAAATCTAGGTCCGATTCGGTGGGCGGGGTCACTTTTGGTCCGATTCTGTGGGCGCGGCCACTCTGGGTCCGATTCGGTGGGCGGAGCCACTCTGGGTCCGATTTGGTGGGCGGGGCACCTTAGGGACCAATTTGGTGGGTGGGGTCACTCGGTCTGATTTGGTGGGCTGGGCACCTCAGGGTCCGATTTGGTGGGTGGGGTCACTCTGGGTCCGATTTGGTGGGCGGGGTCACTCTGGGCCCGATTTGGTGGAAGGGGTCACTCTGGGTCCGATTTGGTGGAAGGGGTCACTCTGGGTCTGATTTGGTGGAAGGGGTCACTCTGGGTCCGATTTGGTGGGCGGAGCCACTCTGGGTCCGATTTGGTGGGCGGGGTCACTCTGGGTCTGATTTAGGGGGCGGGGTCACTCTGGGTCCGATTTGGTGGGCCGGGCCCCTCGGGGTCCGATTTGGTGGGCCGGGCCTCTCGGGTTCCGAATTGGTGAGCGGGGTAATCTACTATCTAATTATCTAAGGGCACTTCCGTCTTTCTGTCTCACAACACCGCTACGTCATCATCTCGTGAGACCGCAATGCACTCTTGGGACCGGAGCGCGCAACAAGCATCGGGTACCGGCCACTCCAGGTGCAACAAGCATCGTGTACCGGCCGCTCTAGGAGGTGCAACAACCATCAGATACCGGCCGCTCCAGGAGGTGAGTATGTAACTTTTTTATTTTAATTCTTTTTTTTTTTAACAGGGATATGCAGTATACTATGTGACTGGACAATATACTACGTGACTGGGCAGTATAACTACGTGGCTCTGCGCTGTATACTGCGTGGCTCTGTGCTGTATACTGCGTGGCTCTGCGCTGTATACTACGCGGCTCTGCGCTGTATACTACGCGGCTCTGCGCTGTATACTGCGTGGCTCTGCGCTGTGTACTGCGCGGCTCTGCGCTGTGTACTGCACGGCTCTGCGCTGTGTACTGCGCGGCTCTGCACTGTGTACTGCGCGTTCTGTGCTGTATACTGCGCGGCTCTGCGCTGTATACTGCGCAGCTCTGCGCAGCTCTGCGCTTTGTACTGCGCGGCTCTGCGCTATATACTGCGTGGCTCTTCGCTGTATACTACGCGGCTCTGCGCTGTGTACTGCGTGGCTCTGCGCTGTGTACTGCGCGTGTCCGTGCTGTGTACTGCGCGTGTCTGCGCTGTATACTGCGGGGCTCTGCACTGTATACTGCGGGGCTCTGCGCTGTATACTACGCGGCTCAGCGCTGTATACTGCGCGGCTCTGCGCTGCATACTGCGTGGCTCTACGCTGCGTACTGCGCGGCTCTGCGCTGTATACTGGGTGGCTCTGCGCTGTGTACTGCGCGGCTCTGTGCTGTGTACTGTGCGGCTCTGCACTGTGTACTGCGCGGCTCTGCGCTGTGTACTGCGCGGCTCTGCGCTGTGTACTGCGCGGCTCTGCGCTTTATACTGTGCGGCTCTGCGCTCTGTACTGCGCGGCTCTGCGCTGTGTACTGCGCAGCTCTGCGCTGTATACTGCGCGGCTCTGCGCTGTGTACTGCGCGGCTCTGCGCTGTGTACTGCGCGGCTCTCCGCTTTATACTGCGCGGCTCTGCGCTTTATACTGTGCGGCTCTGCGCTCTGTACTGCACGGCTCTGCGCTGTCTACTGCGCGGCTCTGCGCTGTGTACTGCTCGGCTCTGCGCTGTGTACTGCGCGGCTCTCCGCTTTATACTGCGCGGCTCTGCGCTTTATACTGCGCGGCTTTGCGCTATGTACTGCATGGCTCTGCGCTGTGTACTGCGCGGCTCTGCGCTGTGTACTGCACGGCTCTGCGCTGTGTACTGCACGGCTCTGCGCTTTATACTGCGCGGCTCTGCGCTGTGTACTGCACGGCTCTGCGCTGTGTACTGCGCAGCTCTGCGCTGTGTACTGCACGGCTCTGCGCTTTATACTGCGCGGCTCTGCGCTGTGTACTGCACGGCTCTGCGCTGTGTACTGCGCGGCTCTGCGCTGTGTACTGCGCGGCTCTGCACTTTATACTGCGCGGCTCTGCGCTTTATACTGCGCGGCTCTGCGCTGTGTACTGCGCGGCTCTGCGCTGTGTACTGCGCGGCTCTGCGCTGTGTAGTGCACGGCTCTGCGCTTTATACTGCGCGGCTCTGCGCTGTGTACTGCACGGCTCTGCGCTGTGTACTGCGCGGCTCTGCGCTGTGTACTGCACGGCTCTGCGCTTTAAACTGCGCGGCTCTGCGCTGTGTACTGCACGGCTCTGCGCTGTGTACTGCGCGGCTCTGCGCTGTGTACTGCGCGGCTCTGCGCTTTATACTGCGCGGCTCTGCGCTGTGTACTGCGCGGCTCTGCGCTGTGTACTGCGCGGCTCTGCGCTGTGTACTGCACGGCTCTGCGCTTTATACTGCGCGGCTCTGCGCTGTGTACTGCACGGCTCTGCGCTGTGTACTGCGCGGCTCTGCGCTGTGTACTGCACGGCTCTGCGCTTTATACTGCGCGGCTCTGCGCTGTGTACTGCACGGCTCTGCGCTGTGTACTGCGCGGCTCTGCGCTGTGTACTGCGCGGCTCTGCGCTTTATACTGCGCGGCTCTGCGCTGTGTACTGCGTGGCTCTGCGCTGTGTACTGCGCGGCTCTGCGCTGTGTACTGCACGGCTCTGCACTGTATACTGCGTGGCTGTGCAATATACTACGTGGACATGCATATTCTAGAATACCCGATGAGTTAGAATCGGGCCACAGTCTAATAATCATAAGACTACGGATAGTGGTTTGGAATTGTGCTGTACTGTCACTTTAAGAGCTGATATTATCTGACAAAACTTGTGACCTGGTGAGCTGATGTAGATTTCATAGGAGTTGGCATAGTAACTGTGTCTGACTGCGCATATCAATGAGCTAATCAGCCAGGTGGCAGTTATTTTTAAAAAATTGCCTCAGAAACCAGCCCATTATAAACGTATAGGAAAATTTCTCCATTGAAACGCATTGAAAGACTTTTTTCAAACACAAATTGCGCAAAAACTACAAATCCGATCGACACAAAAAATACTTAGCACACCTCTCAGGAACGCTGGCTTCGAAATGACACCTCACTGGAGTCTGTGAGTTTAGCGGTTCGGGCCGCATTACGTGCCGACTGAATAATAAGAATAAGAAGAAGTTTACCACGGTGGAATAACAGTATAGTGCTTTGTTCCAAAGCACTATAATAACTAGATGGGTATTTCCTGAAGGAACTACAGATAGTGCTTTGGAATGGTGCCCGGGCTGCCCCTGCAAGACTTTCACACTTGGGTGCCCCTCAGGCGGTCCGATTTGGTGGGTTGGGTCAATCTGGGTCTGATTTTGTGGGCGGGGTAAATCTAGGTCCGATTCGGTGGGCGGGGTCACTTTTGGTCCGATTCTGTGGGCGCGGCCACTCTGGGTCCGATTCGGTGGGCGGAGCCACTCTGGGTCCGATTTGGTGGGCGGGGCACCTTAGGGACCAATTTGGTGGGTGGGGTCACTCGGTCCGATTTGGTGGGCTGGGCACCTCAGGGTCTGATTTGGTGGGCTGGGCACCTCAGGGTCCGATTTGGTGGGTGGGGTCACTCTGGGTCCGATTTGGTGGGCGGGGTCACTCTGGGCCCGATTTGGTGGAAGGGGTCACTCTGGGTCCGATTTGGTGGAAGGGGTCACTCTGGGTCTGATTTGGTGGAAGGGGTCACTCTGGGTCCGATTTGGTGGGCGGAGCCACTCTGGGTCCGATTTGGTGGGCGGGGTCACTCTGGGTCTGATTTAGGGGGCGGGGTCACTCTGGGTCCGATTTGGTGGGCCGGGCCCCTCGGGGTCCGATTTGGTGGGCCGGGCCTCTCGGGTTCCGAATTGGTGAGCGGGGTAATCTACTATCTAATTATCTAAGGGCACTTCCGTCTTTCTGTCTCACAACACCGCTACGTCATCATCTCGTGAGACCGCAATGCACTCTTGGGACCGGAGCGCGCAACAAGCATCAGGTACCGGCCACTCCAGGTGCAACAAGCATCGTGTACCGGCCGCTCTAGGAGGTGCAACAACCATCAGATACCGGCCGCTCCAGGAGGTGAGTATGTAACTTTTTTATTTTAATTCTTTTTTTTTTTAACAGGGATATGCAGTATACTATGTGACTGGACAATATACTACGTGACTGGGCAGTATAACTACGTGGCTCTGCGCTGTATACTGCGTGGCTCTGTGCTGTATACTGCGTGGCTCTGCGCTGTATACTACGCGGCTCTGCGCTGTATACTACGCGGCTCTGCGCTGTATACTGCGTGGCTCTGCGCTGTGTACTGCGCGGCTCTGCGCTGTGTACTGCACGGCTCTGCGCTGTGTACTGCGCGGCTCTGCACTGTGTACTGCGCGTTCTGTGCTGTATACTGCGCGGCTCTGCGCTGTATACTGCGCAGCTCTGCGCAGCTCTGCGCTTTGTACTGCGCGGCTCTGCGCTATATACTGCGTGGCTCTTCGCTGTATACTACGCGGCTCTGCGCTGTGTACTGCGTGGCTCTGCGCTGTGTACTGCGCGTGTCCGTGCTGTGTACTGCGCGTGTCTGCGCTGTATACTGCGGGGCTCTGCACTGTATACTGCGGGGCTCTGCGCTGTATACTACGCGGCTCAGCGCTGTATACTGCGCGGCTCTGCGCTGCATACTGCGTGGCTCTACGCTGCGTACTGCGCGGCTCTGCGCTGTATACTGGGTGGCTCTGCGCTGTGTACTGCGCGGCTCTGTGCTGTGTACTGTGCGGCTCTGCACTGTGTACTGCGCGGCTCTGCGCTGTGTACTGCACGGCTCTGCGCTTTAAACTGCGCGGCTCTGCGCTGTGTACTGCACGGCTCTGCGCTGTGTACTGCGCGGCTCTGCGCTGTGTACTGCGCAGCTCTGCGCTGTATACTGCGCGGCTCTGCGCTGTGTACTGCGCGGCTCTGCGCTTTGTACTGCGCGGCTCTGCGCTGTGTACTGCTCGGCTCTGCGCTGTGTACTGCGCGGCTCTGCGCTGTGTACTGCGCGGCTCTGCGCTGTGTACTGCGCGGCTCTGCGCTGTGTACTGCGCGGCTCTGCGCTGTGTACTGCACGGCTCTGCGCGGTATACTGCGCGGCTCTGCGCTTTATACTGTGCGGCTCTGCGCTCTGTACTGCACGGCTCTGCGCTGTCTACTGCGCGGCTCTGCGCTGTGTACTGCTCGGCTCTGCGCTGTGTACTGCGCGGCTCTCCGCTTTATACTGCGCGGCTCTGCGCTTTATACTGCGCGGCTTTGCGCTGTGTACTGCATGGCTCTGCGCTGTGTACTGCGCGGCTCTGCGCTGTGTACTGCACGGCTCTGCGCTGTGTACTGCACGGCTCTGCGCTTTATACTGCGCGGCTCTGCGCTGTGTACTGCACGGCTCTGCGCTGTGTACTGCGCGGCTCTGCGCTGTGTACTGCACGGCTCTGCGCTTTATACTGCGCGGCTCTGCGCTGTGTACTGCACGGCTCTGCGCTGTGTACTGCGCGGCTCTGCGCTGTGTACTGCGCGGCTCTGCGCTTTATACTGCGCGGCTCTGCGCTTTATACTGCGCGGCTCTGCGCTGTGTACTGCGTGGCTCTGCGCTGTGTACTGCGCGGCTCTGCGCTGTGTACTGCACGGCTCTGCGCTTTATACTGCGCGGCTCTGCGCTGTGTACTGCACGGCTCTGCGCTGTGTACTGCGCGGCTCTGCGCTGTGTACTGCACGGCTCTGCGCTTTAAACTGCGCGGCTCTGCGCTGTGTACTGCACGGCTCTGCGCTGTGTACTGCTCGGCTCTGCGCTGTGTACTGCGCGGCTCTGCGCTTTATACTGCGCGGCTCTGCGCTGTGTACTGCGCGGCTCTGCGCTGTGTACTGCGCGGCTCTGCGCTGTGTACTGCACGGCTCTGCGCTTTATACTGCGCGGCTCTGCGCTGTGTACTGCACGGCTCTGCGCTGTGTACTGCGCGGCTCTGCGCTGTGTACTGCACGGCTCTGCGCTTTATACTGCGCGGCTCTGCGCTGTGTACTGCACGGCTCTGTGCTGTGTACTGTGCGGCTCTGCGCTGTGTACTGCGCGGCTCTGCGCTTTATACTGCGCGGCTCTGCGCTGTGTACTGCACGGCTTTGCACTGTATACTGCGTGGCTGTGCAATATACTACGTGGACATGCATATTCTAGAATACCCGATGAGTTAGAATCGGGCCACAGTCTAATAATCATAAGACTACGGATAGTGGTTTGGAATTGTGCTGTACTGTCACTTTAAGAGCTGATATTATCTGACAAAACTTGTGACCTGGTGAGCTGATGTGGATTTCATAGGAGTTGGCATAGTAACTGTGTCTGACTGCGCATATCAATGAGCTAATCAGCCAGGTGGCAGTTATTTTTAGAAATTGCCTCAGAAACCAGCCCATTATAAACGTATAGGAAAATTTCTCCATTGAAACGCATTGAAAGATTTTTTTCAAACACAAATTGCGCAAAAACTACAAATCCGATCGACACGAAAAATACTTAGCACACCTCTCAGGAACGCTGGCTTCGAAATGACACCTCACTGGAGTCTGTGAGTTTAGCGGTTCGGGCCGCATTACGTGCGGACTGAATAATAAGAATAAGAAGAAGTTTACCACGGTGGAATAACAGTATAGTGCTTTGTTCCAAAGCACTATAACTAGATGGGTATTTCCTGAAGGAACTACAGATAGTGCTTTGGAATGGTGCCCGGGCTGCCCCTGCAAGACTTTCACACTTGGGTGCCCCTCAGGCGGTCCGATTTGGTGGGTTGGGTCAATCTGGGTCTGATTTTGTGGGCGGGGTAAATCTAGGTCCGATTCGGTGGGCGGGGTCACTTTTGGTCCGATTCTGTGGGCGCGGCCACTCTGGGTCCGATTCGGTGGGCGGAGCCACTCTGGGTCCGATTTGGTGGGCGGGGCACCTTAGGGACCAATTTGGTGGGTGGGGTCACTCGGTCCGATTTGGTGGGCTGGGCACCTCAGGGTCTGATTTGGTGGGCTGGGCACCTCAGGGTCCGATTTGGTGGGTGGGGTCACTCTGGGTCCGATTTGGTGGGCGGGGTCACTCTGGGCCCGATTTGGTGGAAGGGGTCACTCTGGGTCCGATTTGGTGGAAGGGGTCACTCTGGGTCTGATTTGGTGGAAGGGGCCACTCTGGGTCCGATTTGGTGGGCGGAGCCACTCTGGGTCCGATTTGGTGGGCGGGGTCACTCTGGGTCTGATTTAGGGGGCGGGGTCACTCTGGGTCCGATTTGGTGGGCCGGGCCCCTCGGGGTCCGATTTGGTGGGCCGGGCCTCTCGGGTTCCGAATTGGTGAGCGGGGTAATCTACTATCTAATTATCTAAGGGCACTTCCGTCTTTCTGTCTCACAACACCGCTACGTCATCATCTCGTGAGACCGCAATGCACTCTTGGGACCGGAGCGCGCAACAAGCATCGGGTACCGGCCACTCCAGGTGCAACAAGCATCGTGTACCGGCCGCTCTAGGAGGTGCAACAACCATCAGATACCGGCCGCTCCAGGAGGTGAGTATGTAACTTTTTTATTTTAATTCTTTTTTTTTTTAACAGGGATATGCAGTATACTATGTGACTGGACAATATACTACGTGACTGGGCAGTATAACTACGTGGCTCTGCGCTGTATACTGCGTGGCTCTGTGCTGTATACTGCGTGGCTCTGCGCTGTATACTACGCGGCTCTGCGCTGTATACTACGCGGCTCTGCGCTGTATACTGCGTGGCTCTGCGCTGTGTACTGCGCGGCTCTGCGCTGTGTACTGCACGGCTCTGCGCTGTGTACTGCGCGGCTCTGCACTGTGTACTGCGCGTTCTGCGCTGTATACTGCGCGGCTCTGCGCTGTATACTGCGCAGCTCTGCGCAGCTCTGCGCTTTGTACTGCGCGGCTCTGCGCTATATACTGCGTGGCTCTTCGCTGTATACTACGCGGCTCTGCGCTGTGTACTGCGCGGCTCTGCGCTGTGTACTGCACGGCTCTGCACTGTATACTGCGTGGCTGTGCAATATACTACGTGGACATGCATATTCTAGAATACCCGATGAGTTAGAATCGGGCCACAGTCTAATAATTATAAGACTACAGATAGTGGTTTGGAATTGTGCTGTACTGTCACTTTAAGAGCTGATATTATCTGACAAAACTTGTGACCTGGTGAGCTGATGTAGATTTCATAGGAGTTGGCATAGTAACTGTGTCTGACTGCGCATATCAATGAGCTAATCAGCCAGGTGGCAGTTATTTTTAGAAATTGCCTCAGAAACCAGCCCATTATAAACGTATAGGAAAATTTCTCCATTGAAACGCATTGAAAGACTTTTTTCAAACACAAATTGCGCAAAAACTACAAATCCGATCGACACGAAAAATACTTAGCACACCTCTCAGGAACGCTGGCTTCGAAATGACACCTCACTGGAGTCTGTGAGTTTAGCGGTTCGGGCCGCATTACGTGCGGACTGAATAATAAGAATAAGAAGAAGTTTACCACGGTGGAATAACAGTATAGTGCTTTGTTCCAAAGCACTATAACTAGATGGGTATTTCCTGAAGGAACTACAGATAGTGCTTTGGAATGGTGCCCGGGCTGCCCCTGCAAGACTTTCACACTTGGGTGCCCCTCAGGCGGTCCGATTTGGTGGGTTGGGTCAATCTGGGTCTGATTTTGTGGGCGGGGTAAATCTAGGTCCGATTCGGTGGGCGGGGTCACTTTTGGTCCGATTCTGTGGGCGCGGCCACTCTGGGTCCGATTCGGTGGGCGGAGCCACTCTGGGTCCGATTTGGTGGGCGGGGCACCTTAGGGACCAATTTGGTGGGTGGGGTCACTCGGTCCGATTTGGTGGGCTGGGCACCTCAGGGTCTCATTTGGTGGGCTGGGCACCTCAGGGTCCGATTTGGTGGGTGGGGTCACTCTGGGTCCGATTTGGTGGAAGGGGTCACTCTGGGTTTGATTTGGTGGAAGGGGTCACTCTGGGTTCGATTTGGTGGGCGGAGCCACTCTGGGTCCGATTTGGTGGGCGGGGTCACTCTGGGTCCGATTTGGTGGGCGGGGTCACTCTGGGTCCGATTTGGTGAGCCGGGCCCCTTGGGGTCCGATTTGGTGAGCGGGGTAATCTACTATATAATTGTCTAAGGGCACTTCCGTCTTTCTGTCTCACAACACCGCTACGTCATCATCTCATGAGACCGCAATGCACTCTTGGGACCGGAGCGCGCAACAAGCATCGGGTACCGGCCACTCCAGGTGCAACAAGCATCGTGTACCGGCCGCTCTAGGAGGTGCAACAACCATCAGATACCGGCCGCTCCAGGAGGTGAGTATGTAACTTTTTTATTTTAATTCTTTTTTTTTTTTTTAACAGGGATATGCAGTATACTATGTGACTGGACAATATACTACGTGACTGGGCAGTATAACTACGTGGCTCTGCGCTGTATACTGCGTGGCTCTGCGCTGTATACTGCGTGGCTCTGCGCTGTATACTACGCGGCTCTGCGCTGTATACTACGCGGCTCTGCGCTGTATACTGCGCGGCTCTGCGCTTTGTACTGCGCGGCTCTGCGCTATATACTGCGTGGCTCTTCGCTGTATACTACGCGGCTCTGCGCTGTGTACTGCGCGGCTCTGCGCTGTGTACTGCGCGTGTCCGTGCTGTGTACTGCGTGTGTCTGCGCTGTATACTGCGCGGCTCTGCGCTGTGTACTGCGCGGCTCTGCACTGTGTACTGCATGGCTCTGCGCTGTATACTGCGGGGCTCTGCACTGTATACTGCGGGGCTCTGCGCTGTATACTACGCGGCTCTGCGCTGTATACTGCGCGGCTCTGCGCTGTATACTGCGTGGCTCTACGCTGTGTACTGCGCGGCTCTGCGCTGTATACTGCGCGGCTCTGCGCTGTATACTGGGCGGCTCTGCGCTGTGTACTGCGCGGCTCTGCGCTGTATACTGCGCGGCTCTGCGCTGTGTACTGCGCGGCTCTGTGCTGTGTACTGCGCGGCTCTGCGCTGTGTACTGCGCGGCTCTGCGCTGTGTACTGCGCGGCTCTGCGCTGTGTACTGCGCGGCTCTGCGCTGTGTACTGCGCGGCTCTGCGCTGTGTACTGCGCGGCTCTGCGCTGTGCACTGCGCGGCTCTGCGCGGTATACTGCGCGGCTCTGCGCTTTATACTGCGCGGCTCTGCGCTGTGTACTGCGCGGCTCTGCGCTGTGTACTGCGCGGCTCTGCGCTGTGTACTGCGCGGCTCTGCGCTGTGTACTGCGCGGCTCTGCGCTGTGTACTGCGCGGCTCTGCGCTGTGTACTGCGCGGCTCTCCGCTTTATACTGCGCGGCTCTGCGCTGTGTACTGCGCGGCTCTGCGCTGTGTACTGCGCGGCTCTGCACTTTATACTGCGCGGCTCTGCGCTTTGTACTGCGCGGCTCTGCGCTGTGTACTGCGCGGCTCTGCGCTGTGTACTGCGCGGCTCTGCGCTGTGTACTGCGCGGCTCTGCGCTGTGTACTGCGCGGCTCTGCGCTGTATACTGCGCGGCTCTGCACTGTGTACTGCGCGGCTCTGCGCTGTGTACTGCGCGGCTCTGCGCTGTGTACTGCGCGGCTCTGTGCTGTGTACTGCGCGGCTCTGCGCTTTATACTGCGCGACTCTGCGCTGTGTACTGCGCGGCTCTGCGCTGTGTACTGCGCGGCTCTGCGCTGTGTACTGCGCGGCTCTGCGCTGTGTACTGCGCGGCTCTGCGCTGTGTACTGCGCGGCTCTGCGCTGTGTACTGCGCGTCTCTGCGCTGTGTACTGCGCGGCTCTGCGCTGTATACTGCGTGGCTCTGCGCTGTGTACTGCGCGGCTCTGCGCTGTGTACTGCGTGGCTCTGCGCTTTATACTGCGCGACTCTGCGCTGTGTACTGCGCGGCTCTGCGCTGTGTACTGCGCGGCTCTGCGCTGTGTACTGCGCGGCTCTGTGCTGTGTACTGCGCGGCTCTGCGCTTTATACTGCGCGACTCTGCGCTTTGTACTGCGCGGCTCTGCGCTGTGTACTGCGCGGCTCTGCGCTGTGTACTGCGCGGCTCTGCGCTGTGTACTGCGCGGCTCTGCACTGTATACAGCATGGCTCTGCGCTGTGTACTGCGCGGCTCTGCGCTGTGTACTGCGCGGCTCTGCGCTGTGTACTGCGTGGCTCTGCGCTGTGTACTGCGCGGCTCTGCGCTGTGTACTGCGCGGCTCTGCACTGTATACTGCGTGGCTCTGCGCTGTGTACTGCGCGGCTCTGCGCTGTGTACTGCGTGGCTCTGCGCTTTATACTGCGCGACTCTGCGCTTTGTACTGCGCGGCTCTGCGCTGTGTACTGCGCGGCTCTGCGCTGTGTACTGCGCGGCTCTGCGCTGTGTACTGCGCGGCTTTGCGCTTTATACTGCGTGACTCTGCGCTTTGTACTGCGCGGCTCTGCGCTGTGTACTGCGCGGCTCTGCGCTGTGTACTGCGCGGCTCTGCGCTGTGTACTGCGCGGCTCTGCACTGTATACTGCGTGGCTCTGCGCTGTGTACTGCGGGGCTCTGCGCTTTATACTGCGTGACTCTGCGCTGTGTACTGCGCGGCTCTGCGCTGTGTACTGCGCGGCTCTGCGCTGTGTACTGTGCGGCTCTGCGCTGTGTACTGCGCGGCTCTGCGCTGTGTACTGCGCGGCTCTGCGCTTTATACTGCGCGACTCTGCGCTTTGTACTGCGCGGCTCTGCACTGTATACTGCGTGGCTCTGCGCTGTGTACTGCGCGGCTCTGCGCTGTGTACTGCGTGGCTCTGCGCTTTATACTGCGCGACTCTGCGCTTTGTACTGCGCGGCTCTGCGCTGTGTACTGCGCGGCTCTGCAGTGTATACTGCGTGGCTCTGCGCTGTGTACTGCGCGGCTCTGCGCTGTGTACTGCGCGGCTCTGCGCTTTATACTGCGCGACTCTGCGCTTTGTACTGCGCGGCTCTGCGCTGTGTACTGCGCGGCTCTGCGCTGTGTACTGCGTGGCTCTGCGCTTTATACTGCGCGACTCTGCGCTTTGTACTGCGCGGCTCTGCGCTGTGTACTGCGCGGCTCTGCGCTGTGTACTGCGCGGCTCTGCGCTGTGTACTGCGCGGCTCTGCGCTTTATACTGCGCGACTCTGCGCTTTGTACTGCGCGGCTCTGCGCTTTATACTGCGTGGCTCTGCGCTGTGTACTGCGTGGCTCTGCGCTGTGTACTGCGTGGCTCTGAGCTGTGTACTGCGCGGCTCTGCGCTTTATACTGCGTGGCTCTGCGCTGTGTACTGCGCGGCTCTGCGCTGTGTACTGCGCGGCTCTGCGCTGTGTACTGCGCGGCTCTGCACTGTATACTGCGTGGCTGTGCAATATACTACGTGGACATGCATATTCTAGAATACCCGATGAGTTAAAATCGGGCCACAGTCTAATAATCATAAGACTAAGGATAGTGGTTTGGAATTGGGCTGTACTGTCACTTTAAGAGCTGATATTATCTGACAAAACTTGTGACCTGGTGAGCTGATGTAGACTTCATAGGCGTTGGCATAGTAACTGTGTCTGACTGCGCATATCAATGAGCTAATCAGCCAGGTGGCAGTTATTTTTAGAAATTGCCTCAGAAACCAGCCCATTATAAACGTATGGGACAATTTCCCTATTGAAACGCATTGAAAGACTTTTTTCAAACACAAATTGCGCAAAAACTACAAATCCGATCGGCACGAAAAATACTTAGCACACCTCTTGGGGACGCTGGCTTCGAAATGACACCTCACTGGAGTCTGTGAGTTTAGCGGTTCGGGCCGCATTACGTGCGGACTGAATAATAAGAATAAGAAGAAGTTTACCACGGTGGAATAACAGTATAGTGCTTTGTTCCAAAGCACTATAACTAGATGGGTATTTCCTGAAGGAACTACAGATAGTGCTTTGGAATGGTGCCCGGGCTGCCCCTGCAAGACTTTGACACTTGGGTGCCCCTCAGGCGGTCCGATTTGGTGGGTTGGGTCAATCTGGGTCTGATTTTGTGGGCGGGGTAAATCTAGGTCCGATTCGGTGGGCGGGGTCACTTTTGGTCCGATTCTGTGGGCGCGGCCACTCTGGGTCCGATTCGGTGGGCGGAGCCACTCTGGGTCCGATTTGGTGGGCGGGGCACCTTATGGACCAATTTGGTGGGTGGGGTCACTCGGTCCGATTTGGTGGGCTGGGCACCTCAGGGTCTGATTTGGTGGGCTGGGCACCTCAGGGTCCGATTTGGTGGGTGGGGTCACTCTGGGTCCGATTTGGTGGGCGGGGTCACTCTGGGCCTGATTTGGTGGAAGGGGTCACTCTGGGTCCGATTTGGTGGAAGGGGTCACTCTGGGTCTGATTTGGTGGAAGGGGTCACTCTGGGTCCGATTTGGTGGGCGGAGCCACTCTGGGTCCGATTTGGTGGGCGGGGTCACTCTGGGACTGATTTAGGGGGCGGGGTCACTCTGGGTCTGATTTGGTGAGCCGGGCCCCTCGGGGTCCGATTTGGTGAGCGGGGTAATCTACTATATAATTGTCTAAGGGCACTTCCGTCTTTCTGTCTCACAACACCGCTACGTCATCATCTCGTGAGACCGCAATGCACTCTTGGGACCGGAGCGCGCAACAAGCATCGGGTACCGGCCACTCCAGGTGCAACAAGCATCGTGTACCGGCTGCTCTAGGAGGTGCAACAACCATCAGATACCGGCCGCTCCAGGAGGTGAGTATGTAACTTTTTTATTTTAATTCTTTTTTTTTTTTAACAGGGATATGCAGTATACTATGTGACTGGACAATATACTACGTGACTGGGCAGTATAACTACGTGGCTCTGCGCTGTATACTGCGCGGCTCTGCGCTGTATACTGCGCGGCTCTGCGCTTTGTACTGCGCGGCTCTGCGCTGTATACTGCGGGGCTCTGCACTGTATACTGCGCGGCTCTGCGCTGCATACTGCGTGGCTCTACGCTGTGTACTGCGCGGCTCTGCGCTGTTTACTGTGGGGCTCTGCACAGTATACTACGTGGCTCTGCGCTGTATACTGCGCGGCTCTGCGCTGCATACTGCGTGGCTCTACGCTGTGTACTGCGCGGCTCTGCGCTGTATACTGCGCGGCTCTGCGCTGTATACTGGGTGGCTCTGCGCTGTGTACTGCGCGGCTCTGTGCTGTGTACTGCGCGGCTCTGCACTGTGTACTGCGCGGCTCTGCGCTGTGTACTGCGCGGCTCTGCGCTGTGTACTGCGCGGCTCTGCGCTTTATACTGCGCGGCTCTGCGCTCTGTACTGCGCGGCTCTGCGCTGTGTACTGCGCGGCTCTCCGCTGTGTACTGCGCGGCTCTGCGCTGTGTACTGCGCGGCTCTGCGCTGTGTACTGCGCGGCTCTGCGCTGTGTATTGCTCGGCTCTGCGCTGTGTACTGCGCGGCTCTCCGCTGTGTACTGCGCGGCTCTGCGCTGTGTACTGCGCGGCTCTGTGCTGTGTACTGCGCGGCTCTGCGCTGTGTACTGCTCGGCTCTGCGCTGTGTACTGCGTGGCTCTCCGCTTTATACTGCGCGGCTCTGTGCTGTGTACTGCGCGGCTCTGCGCTGTGTACTGCGCGGCTCTGCGCTGTGTACTGCGCGGCTCTGCGCTGTGTACTGCGCGGCTCTGCGCTGTGTATTGCGCAGCTCTGCGCTGTGTACTGCTCGGCTCTGCACTGTGTACTGCGCGGCTCTCCGCTTTATACTGCGCGGCTCTGCGCTGTGTACTGCGCGGCTCTGCGCTGTGTACTGCGTGGCTCTGTGCTGTGTACTGCGCGGTTCTGCGCTGTGTACTGCTCGGCTCTGCGCTGTGTACTACGCGGCTCTGTGCTGTGTACTGCGCGGCTCTGCGCTGTGTACTGCGCGGCTCTGCGCTGTGTACTGCTCGGCTCTGCGCTGTGTACTACGCGGCTCTGTGCTGTGTACTGCGCGGCTCTGCGCTGTGTACTGCGCGGCTCTGCGCTGTGTACTGCTCGGCTCTGCGCTGTGTACTGCGTGGCTCTGCGCTGTGTACTGCGCGGCTCTGTGCTGTGTACTGCGCGGCTCTGCGCTGTGTACTACGCGGCTCTCCGCTTTATACTGCGCGGCTCTGCGCTGTGTACTGCGTGGCTCTGCGCTGTGTACTGCGCGGCTCTGCGCTGTGTACTGCGCGGCTCTGCGCTTTATACTGCGCGGATTTGCGCTGTGTACTGCATGGCTCTGCGCTGTGTACTGCGCGGCTCTGCGCTGTGTACTGCGCGGCTCTGCGCTGTGTACTGCACGGCTCTGCGCTTTATACTGCACGGCTCTGCGCTGTGTACTGCACGGCTCTGCGCTGTGTACTGCGCGGCTCTGCGCTGTGTACTGCACGGCTCTGCGCTTTATACTGCACGGCTCTGCGCTTTATACTGCGCGGCTCTGCGCTTTATACTGCGCGGCTCTGCGCTGTGTACTGCGCGGCTCTGCGCTTTATACTGCGCGGCTCTGCGCTGTGTACTGCGCGGCTCTGCGCTGTGTACTGCGTGGCTCTGCGCTGTGTACTGCGTGGCTCTGCGCTTTGTACTGTGTGGCTGTGCAATATACTACGTGGACATACATATTCTAGAATACCCGATGAGTTAGAATCGGGCCACAGTCTAATAATTATAAGACTACAGATAGTGGTTTGGAATTGTGCTGTACTGTCACTTTAAGAGCTGATATTATCTGACAAAACTTGTGACCTGGTGAGCTGATGTAGACTTCATAGGCGTTGGCATAGTAACTGTGTCTGACTGCGCATATCAATGAGCTAATCGGCCAGGTGGCAGTTATTTTTAGAAATTGCCTCAGAAACCAGCCCATTATAAACGTATAGGAAAATTTCTCTATTGAAACGCATTGAAAGACTTTTTTCAAACACAAATTGCGCAAAAACTACAAATCCGATCGGCACGAAAAATACTTAGCACACCTCTTGGGGACGCTGGCTTCGAAATGACACCTCACTGGAGTCTGTGAGTTTAGCGGTTCGGGCCGCATTACGTGCGGACTGAATAATAAGAATAAGAAGAAGTTTACCACGGTGGAATAACAGTATAGTGCTTTGTTCCAAAGCACTATAACTAGATGGGTATTTCCTGAAGGAACTACAGATAGTGCTTTGGAATGGTGCCCGGGCTGCCCCTGCAAGACTTTGACACTTGGGTGCCCCTCAGGCGGTCCGATTTGGTGGGTTGGGTCAATCTGGGTCTGATTTTGTGGGCGGGGTAAATCTAGGTCCGATTCGGTGGGCGGGGTCACTTTTGGTCCGATTCTGTGGGCGCGGCCACTCTGGGTCCGATTCGGTGGGCGGAGCCACTCTGGGTCCGATTTGGTGGGCTGGGCACCTCAGGGACCGATTTGGTGGATGGGGTCACTCAGGGTCCGATTTGGTGGGTGGGGTCACTCTGGGTTCGATTTGGTGGGCCGGGTCACTCTGGGTCCGATTTGGTGGGCGGGGTCACTCTGGGACCAATTTGGTGGGCGGAGCCACTCTGGGTCCGATTTGGTGGGCGGGGCACCTCAGGGACCGATTTGGTGGGCGGGGCACCTCAGGGACCGATTTGGTGGATGGTGTCACTCAGGGTCCGATTTGGTGGGTGGGGTCACTCTGGGTTCGATTTGGTGGGCCGGGTCACTCTGGGTCCGATTTGGTGGGCGGGGTCACTCTGGGACCAATTTGGTGGGCTGGGTCACTCTGGGACCGATTTAGTGGGCGGGGTCACTCTGGGACCGATTTGGTGGGCGGGGTCACTCTGGGTCCAATTTGGTGGGCGGGGTCACTCTGGGTCCAATTTGGTGGGCGGGGTCACTCTGGGTCCAATTTGGTGGGCGGGGTCACTCTGGGTCCAATTTGGTGGGCGGGGCCCCTCAGAGTCCGATTTGGTGGGCGGGTCACCTCTGGGTCCGATTTGGTGGGCGGGGCACCTCAGGGTCCGATTTGGTGGGCGGGGTCACTCTGGGTCCGATTTGGTGGGCGGGGTCACTCTGGGTCTGATTTGGTGGGCGGAGCCACTCTGGGTCCGATTTGGTGGGCGGGGCACCTCAGGGACCGATTAGGTGGGCGGGGTCACTCTATGTCCGATTTAGTGGGCGGAGCCACTCAGGGTCCGATTTGGTGGACGGGGTCACTCTGGGTCCGATTTGGTGGGCGGGGTCACTCTGAGTCCGATTTGGTGGGCGGGGTGACTCTGGGTCTGATTTGGTGGGCGGGGTCACTCTGGGTCCAATTTGGTGGGTGGGGCCACTCGCGGTCCGAATTGGTGAGCGGGGTAATCTACTATATAATTGTCTAAGGGCGCTTCCGTCTTTCTGTCACCGTTATTCGTTCGCTGATTGGTCTCGGCAGCTGCCTGTCATAGCTGCCGCGACCAATCAGTGACGCGCACAGTACGGAAGAAAATGGCCGCTCCTTACTCCCCGCACTCACTGCCCGGCGCCCGCATACTCCCCTCCGGTCAGCGCTCACACAGGGTTAATGGCAACGTTGACCGCGGTGTAACGCACTCGGTTAACGCTGCTATTAACCCTATGTGACCACCTTTTTACTATTGATGCTGCTTATGCAGCACGAATAGTAAAAATATCTAATGTTAAAAATAATAAAAAAAATAAAAAATAGTTACATACTCACCCTCCGGTGGCCCCTCCGGATCAGGAACCGGCCTTTCCCTCTCCGCGCAACGCCCCGGTCACCGCTGCATGCATTGCGGTCTCGCGAGACGATGACGTGCGGTCTCACAACACCGCTACATCATCATCTCGGGAGACCGCAATGCACTCTTGGGACCGGAGCGCGCAACAAGCATCGGGTACCGGCCGCTCCAGGAGGTGCAACAAGCATCGTTTACCGGCCGCTCCAGGAGGTGCAACAAGCATCGTGTACCGGCCGCTCCAGGAGGTGCAACAAGCATCGTGTACCGGCCGCTCTAGGAGGTGCAACAAGCATCGTGTACCGGCTGCTCCAGTAGGTGAGTATGTAACTATTTTTTATTTTAATTCTTTTTTTTTTTAACAGGGATATGCAGTATACTATGTGACTGGCAGGGCCGGTTTTAGGCAAAGTGGGGCCCTAGGCAAAAGTTTAAAATGGGGCCCCAAATACTAACATATTGCACATCACACAGAAATTGTAAAAAGATCTAATGTTAAAAATAATAAAAAAAACAAAAAACCTGCTATTCTCACCTTCCGTCATCCGCCAGTGCGCGCGGCTGCCGCCAGCTTCTGTTCCCAGAGATGCATTGCAAAAGTACCCAGAAGACTTAGCGGTCTCGCAAGACCGCTAAGTCATCTGGGTAATTTCGCAATGCATCTCTGGGAACGGAAGCTGGCGGCAGCAGCGCGTGCATCGGGACAGCTTCGCTGGACGCCGGAGGTGAGTATATAACTATTTTTTATTTTAATTATTTTTTTTAACATGGATATGGTGCCCACACTGCTATATACTACGTGGGCTATGTTATATACTGCGTCGCTGCTATATACTACGTGGCCAGTGTTATATACTGCATGGGCTGTTATATACTACGTGGGCTGTGCTATATATTACGTGGGCTGTTATATACTGCGTGGCTGCTATATACTACGAGGGCAGTGTTATATACTATGTGGGCTGTGTTATACACTGCATGGCCACTGTTATATACTGCGTGGCCTGTATTATATACTGCGTGGGCTGTGTCATATACTGCGTGGACTGTGTTATATACTGCGTGTCTGCTACAGTATATACTATGTGGCTGCTATATACACACATACATACATATTCTAGAATACCCGATGCGTTCGAATCGGGCCACCATCTAGTAGATTACATAACCACGATATGTCTGGTATCTGCTCTACATATACCATACATACATACAGATACACATATAAATACAGTATATGCAAACACATACATATACCATACATACACACAGATACACATACATATACTGTCATACATACACATAGCGTACATACACATGCATATACCGTACATTCACACACATACCGTACATACATATACCGTACATACATATACAGGCATATACCGTACATACCTACACACATACCGTACATATATATATACACGTACTGTACATACACACATACAGTTATGTACACATATTGTATACACATACCGTACATACATATGCCATACATACACACATATACACATAAATACAGTATACCGTACATACATACACATACCGTACAGAGATACACCGTGCATACACAGATGCACACATATATCGTACATACAGATACACATACATGTACTGTACATACACACAGTATATACACATATAGTATAAACATACCGCACACATATACATACTGTATGTACATGCACATAAACATACATATACCATATATACATACAAATTTATTGCACATACACAGATACACATACATATACTGTGCATACATACACATACTGTACATGCATACACAGCCATACAAATATACCATACATACACACATATACCGTACATATATACACAGATACACACAGATAGAAACATACACATAGACACACACACGTACAAGCATATACATACACACATACCGATGTGTGATATCAGCTCACAGGTGATCAGAGGAGCCCTGGATGAGGTCACATAGTTCAGCAGGAGAGGGATGCAGAACCCACTACTGTGGGGGATGGGGCACAGAGCAGGCAGGACTGATATCAGCCCCCTGGTGCTGCCGTGTTGTATGTTGTCCAGTGCAGTGAGCCTCCTCCCCCATCTCTTCTCTGTGAGGTGCAGCCTGCTCTGATTAGAACAGTGGAGGGAGCAGAAGACACACACTAAGTCCTGCTCTTCCTCCATGATGGCTCTATGTGCTGTGCTGTGGGGCCCCTGACTGTAGGTGAGCACTCACCATTAGGACACGCCATGCAGGAGGACAGATGGCAGCCAGTGAGCGCTCTCCTCAGTCTGGTCACTGTGAGGTAAGGAAAGCGTTCATTGGCCAGCGTGTCTCCCTGCATGACACGCCCCCTTTTTGATCTCCTGCACTTCGCGCCCCGCTCTCTCCCCGGCGTTCCATGATTACAGGAGGGAGTGAGAGGGGCCCGATCCTGCATGATACCGAGCCTGCCTCCAGGGCCCCCCCTCCACCTCTGGGCCCCGGAGCAGTGCCATCAGCAGTATGTCCAACCCTGGCTGGGGGCCCCTAGGCAGCTGCCTAG
Organism: Ranitomeya variabilis; assembly: GCF_051348905.1. Lineage (NCBI taxonomy): Eukaryota > Metazoa > Chordata > Amphibia > Anura > Dendrobatidae > Ranitomeya > Ranitomeya variabilis. The sequence continues at coordinate 965,173,770 of NC_135233.1, forward strand.
TCTGCCTGCCCTGGTGACTGGACAATATACTACGTGACTGGGCAGTATAACTACGTGGCTCTGCGCTGTATACTGCGCGGCTCTGCGCGGCTCTGCGCTCCATACTGCACGGCTCTGCGCTGTATACTGCGCGGCTCTGCGCTGTATACTGCGCGGCTCTGCACTGTATACTGCGCGGCTCTGCACTGGAGACTGCGCGGCTCTGCGCTGGTATACTGCGCGGCTCTGCGCTGCATACTGCGCGGCTCTGCGCTGTATACTGCGCGGCTGTGCAATATACTACGTGGACATGCATATTCTAGAATACCCGATGCGATAGAATCGGGCCACCATCTAGTAATAATAATAATAAGACTACAGATAGTGCTTTGGAATTGTGCTGTACTGTCACTTTAAGAGCTGATATTATCTGACAAAAGCTGTGACCTGGTGGGCTGATGTAGAGTTCATAGGCGTTGGCATAGTAACTGTGTCTGACTGCGCATATCAATGAGCTAATTGGCCAGGTGGCATTTGGCAGTTATTTTTAGAAATTGCCTCAGAAATCAGGCCCATTATAAACGTATGGGGAAATTTCCCTATTGAAATGCATTGAGACCCTTTTTTCAAACGCAAGTTGCGCCAAAACTACAAATCCGATCAACACGAAAAATACTTAGCACACCTCTTGGGGACGCTGGCTTCGAAATGACACCTCACTGGAGTCTGTGAGTGAAGCGGTTCGGGCCGCATTAACTGCGGACTGAATAATAATAAGAAGAAGTTTACCACGATGGAATAACAGTATAGTGCTTTGTTCCAAAGCACTATAATAAGAATAAGAATAAGAAGTTATCCACGATCGGATTACAATATAGTGCTATGTTCCAAAGCACTATAATAATAAGAATAAGAAGAAGTTATCCACGATGGAATAACAGTATAGTGCTTTGTTCCAAAGCACTATAATTAGCAGCATTATAATACAAGGCATCAGTACAATATATGTATATATCTGAATATACCAAACATATAAGATGTACCATCACTCCAGGGGCATAGAAGCAGGTGCAGGGTATAAGCTGACCCCTGTAACTCCTTAAACTTTTAGCAGGGATCCAGCAGGGTGGCCACCTAGTAATCCTCACTGGTAACAATATGAACTAGATGGGTATTTCCTGAAGGAACTACAGATAGTGCTTTGGAATGGTGCCCCTGCTGCCCCTGCAAGACTTTCACACTTGGGTGCCCCTCAGGCGCTGGTTTGGTAGTTGTAGCCCCTCAGGGTTGAGGCCACTCTGGGTCCGATTTGGTGGGCGGGGTCACTCTGGGTCGGATTTGGTGGGCGGGGCACCTCAGGGACCGATTTGGTGGGCGGGGCACCTCAGGGACCGATTTGGTGGGCCGGGTCACTCTGGGTCCGATTTGGTGGGCGGGGTCACTCTGGGACCAATTTGTTGGGCGGAGCCACTCTGGGTCCGATTTGGTGGGCGGGGCACCTCAGGGACCGATTTGGTGGGCAGGGCACCTCAGGGACCGATTTGGTGGATGGGGTCACTCAGGGTCCGATTTGGTGGGTGGGGTCACTCTGGGTTCGATTTGGTGGGCCGGGTCACTCTAGGTACGATTTGGTGGGCGGGGTCACTCTGGGACCGATTTGGTGGGCGGGGTCACTCTGGGACCAATTTGGTGGGCGGGGTCACTCTGGGACCAATTTGGTGGGCGGGGTCACTCTGGGTCCAATTTGGTGGGCGGGGTCACTCTGGGTCCAATTTGGTGGGCGGGGTCACTCTGGGTCCAATTTGGTGGGTGGGGTCACTCTGGGTCCAATTTGGTGGGCGGGGTCACTCTGGGTCCAATTTGGTGGGCGGGGTCACTCTGGGTCCAATTTGGTGGGCGGGGTCACTCTGGGTCCAATTTGGTGGGCGGGGTCACTCTGGGTCTGATTTGGTGGGCGGGGTTACTCTGGGTCCGATTTGGTGGGTGGGGCAACTCGCGGTCCGAATTGGTGAGCGGGGTAATCTACTATATAATTGTCTAAGGGCGCTTCCGTCTTTCTGTCACCGTTATTCGTTCGCTGATTGGTCTCGGCAGCTGCCTGTCATAGCTGCCGCGACCAATCAGTGACGCGCACAGTACGGAAGAAAATGGCCGCTCCTTACTCCCCACACTCACTGCCCGGCGCCCGCATACTCCCCTCCGGTCAGCGCTCACACAGGGTTAATTGCAGCATTGACCGCGGTGTAACGCACTCGGTTAACGCTGCTTTTAACCCTGTGTGACCACCTTTTTACTATTGATGCTGCTTATGCAGCACGAATAGTAAAAATATCTAATGTTAAAAATAATAAAAAAAATAAAAAATAGTTACATACTCACCCTCCGGTGGCCCCTCCGGATCAGGAACCGGCCTTTCCCTCTCCGCGCGACGCCCCGGTCACCGCTGCATGCATTGCGGTCTCGCGAGATGATGACGTGCGGTCTCACGATACCGCTACGTCATCATCTCGTGAGACCGCAATGCACTCCTGGGACCGGAGCGAGCAACAAGCATCGGGTACAGGCCGCTCCAGGAGGTGCAACAAGCATCGTGTACCGGCCGCTCTAGGAGGTGCAACAAGCATCAGGTACCGGCCGCTCCAGGAGGTGCAACAAGCATCGTGTACCGGCCGCTCCAGTAGGTGAGTATGTAACTATTTTTTATTTTAATTCTTTTTTTTTTAACAGGGATATGCAGTATACTATGTGACTGGCAGGGCCGGTTTTAGGCAAAGTGGGGCCCTAGGCAAAAGTTTAAAATGGGGCCCCAAATACTAACATATTGCACATCACACAGAAATAGTAAAAAGATCTAATGTTAAAAATAATTTAAAAAAAAAAAAAAAACCTGCTATTCTCACCTTCCGTCATCCGCCAGTGCGCGCGGCTGCCGCCAGCTTCCGTTCCCAGAGATGCATTGCGAAAGTACCCAGAAGACTTAGTGGTCTCGCAAGCCCGCTAAGTCATCTGGGTAATTTCGCAATGCATCTCTGGGAACGGAAGCTGGCGGCAGCAGCGCGTGCATTGGGACAGCTTCGCTGGACACCGGAGGTGAGTATATAACTATTTTTTATTTTAATTATTTTTTTTAACATGGATATGGTGCCCACACTGCTATATACTACGTGGGCTATGTTATATACTGCGTCGCTGCTATATACTACGTGGCCAGTGTTATATACTGCGTGGGCTGTTATATACTACGTGGGCTGTGCTATATATTACGTGGGCTGTTATATACTGCGTGGCTGCTATATACTACGAGGGCAGTGTTATATACTATGTGGGCTGTGTTATACACTGCGTGGCCACTGTTATATACTGCGTGGCCTGTATTATATACTGCGTGGGCTGTGTCATATACTGCGTGGACTGTGTTATATACTGCGTGTCTGCTACAGTATATACTATGTGGCTGCTATATACACACATACATACATATTCTAGAATACCCGATGCGTTCGAATCGGGCCACCATCTAGTAGATTACATAACCACGATATGTCTGGTATCTGCTCTACATATACCATACATACATACAGATACACATATAAATACAGTATATGCAAACGCATACATATACCATACATACACACAGATACACACACATATACTGTCATAAATACACATAGCGTACATACACATGCATATACCGTACATTCACACACATACCGTACATACATATACCGTACATACATATACATGCATATACCGTACATACATATACACGTACTGTACATACACACATACAGTTATGTACACATATTGTATACACATACCGTACAGACATATACCATACATACACACATATACACATAAATACAGTATACCGTACATACATACACATACCGTACAGAGATACACCGTGCATACACAGATGCACACATATACCGTACACACAGCTACACATACATGTACCGTACATACACACAGTATATACACATATAGTATAAACATACCGCACGCATATACATACTGTATGTACATGCACATAAACATACATATACCATATATACATACAAATTTATTGCACATACACAGATACACATACATATACTGTGCATACATACACATACTGTACATGCATACACAGCCATACAAATATACCATACATACACACATATACCGTACATATATACACAGATACACACAGATAGAAACATACACATAGACACACACACATACAAGCATATACATACACACATACCAATCTGTGATATCAGCTCACAGGTGATCAGAGGAGCCCTGGATGAGGTCACATAGTTCAGCAGGAGAGGGCTGCAGAACCCACTGCTGTGGGGGATGGGGCACAGAGCAGGCAGGACTGATATCAGCCCCCTGGTGCTGCCGTGTTGTGTGTTGTCCCGTGCAGTGAGCCTCCTCCCCCATCTCTTCTCTGTGAGGTGCTGCCTGCTCTGATTAGAACAGTGGAGGGAGCAGAAGACACACAAGTCCTGCTCTTCCTCCATGATGGCTCTATGTGCTGTGCTGTGGGGCCCCTGACTGTAGGTGAGCACTCACCATTAGGACACGCCATGCAGGAGGACAGACGGCAGCCAGTGAGCGCTCTCCTCAGTCTGGTCACTGTGAGGTAAGGAAAGCGTTCATTGGCCAGCGTCTCTCCCTGCATAACACGCCCACTTTTTGATCTCCTGCACTTCGCGCCCCGCTCTCTCCCGGCGTTCCATGATTACAGGAGGGAGTGAGAGGGGCCTGATCCTGCATGATACCGGGCCTGCCTCCTCCAGGGCCCCCCCTCCACCCCTGGGCCCCGGAGCAGTGCCATCAGCAGTATGTCCAACCCTGGCTGGGGGCCCCTAGGCAGCTGCCTAGTCTGCCTGCCCCTAACCCCGGCCCTGGTGACTGGACAATATACTACGTGACTGGGCAGTATAACTACGTTGCTCTGCGCTGTATACTGTGTGGCTCTGCGCTGTATACTGTGTGGCTCTGCGCTGTATACTGTGTGGCTCTGCGCTTTATACTGCGCGGCTCTGCGCTGTATACTGCGTGGCTCCGCGCTGTATACTGCGCGGCTCCGCGCTGTATACTGCGCGGCTCCGTGCTGCATACTGCGCGGCTCCGCGCTGCATACTGCGCGGCTCCGCGCTGCATACTGCGCGGCTCCGCGCTCCATACTGCGCGGCTCCGCGCTGCATACTGCGCGGCTCTGCGCTGTATACTGCGCAGCTCCGCGCGGCTCCGCGCTGCATACTGCGCGGCTCCGCGCTGCATACTGCGCAGCTGTGCAATATACTACGTGGACATACATATTCTAGAATGCCCGATGCGTTAGAATCGGGCCACCATCTAGTAATAATAATAATAAGACTACAGATAGTGCTTTGGAATTGTGCTGTACTGTCACTTTAAGAGCTGATATTATCTGACAAAACTTGTGACCTGGTGGGCTGATGTAGAGTTCATAGGCGTTGGCATAGTAACTGTGTCTGACTGCGCATATCAATGAGCTAATCAGCCAGGTGGCATTTGGCAGTTATTTTTAGAAATTGCCTCAGAAATCAGCCCCATTATAAAGGTATGGGGAAATTTCCCTATTGAAATGCATTGAGACACTTTTTTCAATCGCAAGTTGCGCCAAAACTACAAATCCGATCAACACGAAAAATACTTAGCACACCTCTTGGGGACGCTGGCTTCGAAATGACACCTCACTGGAGTCTGTGAGTGAAGCGGTTCGGGCCGCATTAACTGCGGACTGAATAATAATAATAAGACTAGATGGGTATTTCCTGAAGGAACTACAGATAGTGCTTTGGAATGGTGCCCGGGCTGCCCCTGCAAGACTTTCACACTTGGGTGCCCCTCAGGCGCTGGTTTGGTAGTTGTAGCCCCTCAGGGTTGAGGCTTGGTGGGCCGGGTCACTCTGGGTCCGATTTGGTGGGCCGGGTCACTCTGGGTCTGATTTGGTGGGCCGGGTCACTCTGGGTCCCATTTGGTGGGCCGGGTCACTCTGGGTCCCATTTGGTGGCCCGGGTCACTCTGGGTCCCATTTGGTGGCCCGGGTCACTCTGGGTCCCATTTGGTGGCCCGGGTCACTCTGGGTCCCATTTGGTGGCCCGGGTCACTCTTGGTCCGATTTGGTGGCCCGGATCACTCTGGGCCCGATTTGGTGGCCCGGGTCACTCTGGGCCCGATTTGGTCAACCCGGGTCACTCTGGGCCCGATTTGGTGGCCCGGGTCACTCTGGGGCCGATTTGGTGGCCCGGGTCACTCTGGGGCCGATTTGGTGGCCCGGGTCACTCTGGGGCCGATTTGGTGGCCCGGGTCACTCTGGGGCCGATTTGGTGGCCCGGGTCACTCTGGGGCCGATTTGGTGGCCCGGGTCACTCTGGGGCCGATTTGGTGGCCCGGGTCACTCTGGGGCCGATTTGGTGGCCCGGGTCACTCTGGGTCCGATTTGGTGGCCCGGGTCACTCTGGGTCCGATTTGGTGGCCCGGGTCACTCTGGGTCCGATTTGGTGGCCCGGGTCACTCTGGGTCCGATTTGATGGCCCGGGTCACTCTGGGTCCGATTTGGTGGCCCGGGTCACTCTGGGTCCGATTTGGTGGCCCGGGTCACTCTGGGTCCGATTTGACGGGCGGCGCCACTCTGGGTCCGATTTGACGGGCGGCGCCACTCTGGGTCCGACTTGGCGGGCGGCGCCACTCTGGGTCCGACTTGGCGCGCGGCGCCACTCTGGGTCCGACTTGGCGGGCGGCGCCACTCTGGGTCCGACTTGGCGGGCGGCGCCACTCTGGGTCCGATTTGGCGGGCCGGGTCACTCTGGGTCCGATTTGGCGGGCCGGGTCACTCTGGGTCCGATTTGGCGGGCCGGGTCACTCTGGGTCCGATTTGGCGGGCCGGGTCACTCTGGGTCCGATTTGGCGGGCCGGGTCACTCTGGGTCCGATTTGGCGGGCCGGGTCACTCTGGGTCCGATTTGGCGGGCGGCGCCACTCTGGGTCCGATTTGGCGGGCGGCGCCACTCTGGGTCCGATTTGGTGGGCGGCGCCACTCTGGGTCCGATTTGGCGGCCCGGGTCACTCTGGGTCCGATTTGGTGGGCGGCGCCACTCTGGGTCCGATTTGGCGGGCGGCGCCACTCTGGGTCCGATTTGGCTGGCGGCGCCACTCTGGGTCCGATTTGGCGGGCGGCGCCACTCTGGGTCCGATTTGGGGGGCGGCGCCACTCTGGGTCCGATTTGGCGGGCGGCGCCACTCTGGGTCCGATTTGGCGGCCCGGGTCACTCTGGGTCCGATTTGGCGGCCCGGGTCACTCTGGGTCCGATTTGGCGGCCCGGGTCACTCTGGGTCCGATTTTGCGGGCGGCGCCACTCTGGGTCCGATTTTGCGGGCGGCGCCACTCTGGGTCCGATTTGGCGGGCGGCGCCTCTCTGTGTCCGATTTGGCGGGCGGCGCAACTCTGTGTCCGATTTGGCGGGCGGCGCCACTCTGGGTCCGATTTGGCGGGCGGCGCCACTCTGGGTCCGATTTGGCGGGCGGCGCCACTCTGGGTCCGATTTGGCGGGCGGCGCCACTCTGGGTCCGATTTGGCGGGCGGCGCCACTCTGGGTCCGATTTGGCGGGCGGCGCCACTCTGGGTCCGACTTGACGGGCGGCGCCACTCTGGGTCCAATTTGGCGGGCGGGGGCACTCTGGGTCCGATTTGGCAAGCGGGGGCACTCTGGGTCCGATTTGGTGGGCTGGGTCCGATTTGGTGAGCGGGGCAATAATGATAAGACTACAGATAGTGCTTTGTAATTGTGCTGTACTGTCACTTTAAGAGCTGATATTATCTGACAAAACTTGTGACCTGGTGGGCTGGTAGAGTTTATAGGCGTTGGCATAGTAACTGGGTCTCACTGCGCATATCAATGAGGTAATCAGCCAGGTGGCAGTTATTTTTAGAAATTGCCTCAGAAATCAGGCCCATTATAAACGTATTGGAAAATTTCCCTATTGAAATGCATTGAGACACTTTTTTCAAACGCAAATTGCGCCAAAACTACAAATCCGATCGACACGAAAAATACTTAGCACACCTCTCAGGAACGCTGGCTTCGAAATGACACCTCACTGGAGTCTGTGAGTTTAGCGGTTCGGGCCGCATTACGTGCAGACTGAATAATAATAAGAAGAACTAGATGGGTATTTCCTGAAGGAACTACAGATAGTGCTTTGGAATGGTGCCCGGGCTGCCCCTGCAAGACTTTCACACTTGGGTGCCCCTCAGGCGGTCCGATTTGGTGGGTTGGGTCAATCTGGGTCTGATTTTGTGGGCGGGGTAAATCTAGGTCCGATTCGGTGGGCGGGGTCACTTTTGGTCCGATTCTGTGGGCGCGGCCACTCTGGGTCCGATTCGGTGGGCGGAGCCACTCTGGGTCCGATTTGGTGGGCGGGGCACCTTACGGACCAATTTGGTGGGTGGGGTCACTCGGTCCGATTTGGTGGGCTGGGCACCTCAGGGTCTCATTTGGTGGGCTGGGCACCTCAGGGTCCGATTTGGTGGGTGGGGTCACTCTGGGTCCGATTTGGTGGAAGGGGTCACTCTGGGTTTGATTTGGTGGAAGGGGTCACTCTGGGTTCGATTTGGTGGGCGGAGCCACTCTGGGTCCGATTTGGTGGGCGGGGTCACTCTGGGTCCGATTTGGTGGGCGGGGTCACTTTGGGTCCGATTTGGTGAGCCGGGCCCCTCGGGGTCCGATTTGGTGAGCGGGGTAATCTACTATATAATTGTCTAAGGGCACTTCCGTCTTTCTGTCTCACAACACCGCTACGTCATCATCTCATGAGACCGCAATGCACTCTTGGGACCGGAGCGCGCAACAAGCATCGGGTACCGGCCACTCCAGGTGCAACAAGCATCGTGTACCGGCCGCTCTAGGAGGTGCAACAACCATCAGATACCGGCCGCTCCAGGAGGTGAGTATGTAACTTTTTTATTTTAATTCTTTTTTTTTTTTTTAACAGGGATATGCAGTATACTATGTGACTGGACAATATACTACGTGACTGGGCAGTATAACTACGTGGCTCTGCGCTGTATACTGCGTGGCTCTGCGCTGTATACTGCGTGGCTCTGCGCTGTATACTACGCGGCTCTGCGCTGTATACTACGCGGCTCTGCGCTGTATACTGCACGGCTCTGCGCTTTGTACTGCGCGGCTCTGCGCTATATACTGCGTGGCTCTTCGCTGTATACTACGCGGCTCTGCGCTGTGTACTGCGCGGCTCTGCGCTGTGTACTGCGCGTGTCTGTGCTGTGTACTGCGTGTGTCTGCGCTGTATACTGCGCGGCTCTGCGCTGTGTACTGCGCGGCTCTGCACTGTGTACTGCACGGCTCTGCGCTGTATACTGCGGGGCTCTGCACTGTATACTGCGGGGCTCTGCGCTGTATACTACGCGGCTCTGCGCTGTATACTGCGCGGCTCTGCGCTGTATACTGCGTGGCTCTACGCTGTGTACTGCGCGGCTCTGCGCTGTATACTGCGCGGCTCTGCGCTGTATACTGCGCGGCTCTGCGCTGTGTACTGCGCGGCTCTGCGCTGTATACTGCGCGGCTCTGCGCTGTGTACTGCGCGGCTCTGCGCTGTGTACTGCGCGGCTCTGCGCTGTGTACTGCGTGGCTCTGCGCTGTGTACTGCGCGGCTCTGCGCTGTGTACTGCGCGGCTCTGCGCTGTGTACTGCGCGGCTCTGCGCTGTGTACTGCGCGGCTCTGCGCTTTATACTGCGCGGCTCTGCGCTGTGTACTGCGCGGCTCTGCGCTGTGCACTGCGCGGCTCTGCGCGGTATACTGCGCGGCTCTGCGCTTTATACTGCGCGGCTCTGCGCTGTGTACTGCGCGGCTCTGCGCTGTATACTGCGCGGCTCTGCGCTGTGTACTGCGCGGCTCTGCGCTGTGTACTGCGTGGCTCTGCGCTGTGTACTGCGCGGCTCTGCGCTGTGTACTGCGCGGCTCTGCGCTGTGTACTGCGCGGCTCTCCGCTTTATACTGCGCGGCTCTGCGCTGTGTACTGCGCGGCTCTGCGCTGTGTACTGCGCGGCTCTGCGCTTTATACTGCGCGGCTCTGCGCTGTGTACTGCGCGGCTCTGCGCTGTGTACTGCGCGGCTCTGCGCTGTGTACTGCGCGGCTCTGCGCTGTGTACTGCGCGGCTCTGCGCTGTATACTGCGCGGCTCTGCGCTGTGTACTGCGCGGCTCTGCGCTGTGTACTGCGCGGCTCTGCGCTGTGTACTGCGCGGCTCTGCGCTTTGTACTGCGCGACTCTGCGCTTTGTACTGCGCGGCTCTGCGCTGTGTACTGCGCGGCTCTGCGCTGTGTACTGCGCGGCTCTGCGCTGTGTACTGCGCGGCTCTGCGCTGTGTACTGCGCGGCTCTGCGCTGTGTACTGCGCGGCTCTGCGCTGTGTACTGCGCGGCTCTGCGCTGTGTACTGCGCGGCTCTGCGCTGTGTACTGCGCGGCTCTGCGCTGTATACTGCGTGCCTCTGCGCTGTGTACTGCACGGCTCTGCGCTGTGTACTGCGCGGCTCTGCGCTTTATACTGCGCGACTCTGCGCTTTGTACTGCGCGGCTCTGCGCTGTGTACTGCGCGGCTCTGCGCTGTGTACTGAGCGGCTCTGCGCTGTGTACTGCGCGGCTCTGCGCTTTATACTGCGCGACTCTGCGCTTTGTACTGCGCGGCTCTGCGCTGTGTACTGCGCGGCTCTGCGCTGTGTACTGCGCGGCTCTGCGCTGTGTACTGCGGGGCTCTGCGCTTTATACTGCGCGACTCTGCGCTTTGTACTGCGCGGCTCTGCGCTGTGTACTGCGCGGCTCTGCGCTGTGTACTGCGCGGCTCTGTGCTGTGTACTGCGCGGCTCTGCGCTTTATACTGCGCGACTCTGCGCTTTGTACTGCGCGGCTCTGCACTGTATACTGCGTGGCTCTGCGCTGTGTACTGCGCGGCTCTGCGCTGTGTACTGCGTGGCTCTGCGCTTTATACTGCGCGACTCTGCGCTTTGTACTGCGCGGCTCTGTGCTGTGTACTGCGCGGCTCTGCACTGTATACTGCGTGGCTCTGCGCTGTGTACTGCGCGGCTCTGCGCTGTGTACTGCGCGGCTCTGCGCTTTATACTGCGCGACTCTGCGCTTTGTACTGCGCGGCTCTGCGCTGTGTACTGCGCGGCTCTGCACTGTATACTGCGTGGCTCTGCGCTGTGCACTGCGCGGCTCTGCGCTGTGTACTGCGTGGCTCTGCGCTTTATACTGCGCGACTCTGCGCTTTGTACTGCGCGGCTCTGCGCTGTGTACTGCGCGGCTCTGCGCTGTGTACTGCGCGGCTCTGCGCTGTGTACTGCGCGGCTCTGCGCTTTATACTGCGCGACTCTGCGCTTTGTACTGCGCGGCTCTGCGCTTTATACTGCGTGGCTCTGCGCTGTGTACTGCGTGGCTCTGCGCTGTGTACTGCGCGGCTCTGCGCTGTGTACTGCGCGGCTCTGCGCTTTATACTGCGCGACTCTGCGCTTTGTACTGCGCGGCTCTGCGCTGTGTACTGCGCGGCTCTGCGCTGTGTACTGCGCGGCTCTGCGCTGTGTACTGCGTGGCTCTGCGCTGTGTACTGCGCGGCTCTGCACTGTATACTGCGTGGCTGTGCAATATACTACGTGGACATGCATATTCTAGAATACCCGATGAGTTAAAATCGGGTCACAGTCTAATAATCATAAGACTAAGGATAGTGGTTTGGAATTGTGCTGTACTGTCACTTTAAGAGCTGATATTATCTGACAAAACTTGTGACCTGGTGAGCTGATGTAGACTTCATAGGCGTTGGCATAGTAACTGTGTCTGACTGCGCATATCAATGAGCTAATCAGCCAGGTGGCAGTTATTTTTAGAAATTGCCTCAGAAACCAGCCCATTATAAACGTATGGGACAATTTCCCTATTGAAACGCATTGAAAGACTTTTTTCAAACACAAATTGCGCAAAAACTACAAATCCGATCGGCACGAAAAATACTTAGCACACCTCTTGGGGACGCTGGCTTCGAAATGACACCTCACTGGAGTCTGTGAGTTTAGCGGTTCGGGCCGCATTACGTGCGGACTGAATAATAAGAATAAGAAGAAGTTTACCACGGTGGAATAACAGTATAGTGCTTTGTTCCAAAGCACTATAATAAGAAGTTTACCACGGTGGAATAACAGTATAGTGCTTTGTTCCAAAGCACTATAAAGAAGTTTACCACAATGGAATAACAATATAGTGCTTTGTTCCAAAGCACTATAATAACTCTGGAGTTATTGCCAGGCACTGCAGTATGTATTGGCTCATGTGTGCCAGGCTGCTCAGATGTTATGACAAGTTGTCCTACGTGGGAGGTACATCGTCTGGATACTCTATATCCCCGCCAGCCACGCTCCAGTGATGCCAGTGAGCTGGAGTGCCACCCTGATGTGAACACAGTTGTTCTTACTCCTCTGCCTCCTTCTTTTCATTGTCATCCTCCTCCCAAACTGACCACTGGCAGTACAGTTGGGTACCTGGTCAATTTTGGGATAGGAACTCACATTCCAAACTATGGCTAGCTCCAGGTTTTCATCGGCCCGGGGCAAAAGAATCTTAGGGGCCCCTTTACCACCCATACCACAATTCATGATGCACAGATACGGCAGAGAAATATAGATACTGTATAGTACAATGTCAAGAATTTCACTTCTTACATTATCTGTGATATCTATGGTAAGTTCTACAATAGCTAAGAAGCCGGACAGTATAGTCCTCCATACATTATTATGGGTACCACATAGTGCTCCATACAAGATAATAAGCCCCATATATTGCTCCTTACAGTACTATGGGCATCACATAGTGTTCTATACCGAGTAATGAGCCTCATATATTACTCCGTACAGAATAATGGACCCCATATAATGCTCCATACAGGATAATGAGCCACATATAATGCTCTATACAGTACAATTATCTTCATATATTTCTCTATGCAGTATTATGGGCACCATATATTGCTCAATACAGAATAGTGGGCCCCATATAATGATCCATACAGAATAATAAGCCCCATATATTGCTCAATACAGCATAATGGACCCCATATAATGCTCCATACAGTTTACAATAGGCCCCATATATTGCTCCATACAGTATAAAGAACACCATATATTGCTTCATACTGTATAATGGGCCACATATAATGCTCCATAAAGAATAATGAGCCCCATATATTGCTCCATACATAATGGGTCAAATTTAATGTTCCATACAGTATATGATGGGCTCCATATTATGCTCCAGTATATGATGTGCCCCACATATTGCTCCATATATAATGGGCCCCATATAATGCACCATACAGTATAGGATGGGCCCCATAGAGTATAATGAGCCCTGTTATGGTCCGGTGGTAGGACCTCAAAACTGACCTGACACATATGACCAGAATATAGGACAAGTTCTGGGGATGCGGCAGCTATACTGACCGCAATCCTGATCCTATCCAAACACACTAAAGGCAGCCGTGGAGCGTTCCTAAAATCCTAGACGCCACGTTCACAGCCTGAGAAACTGACTACCCCTAGAGAGAAAGCAAAGACCTCACTTGCCTCAGAGAAATAACCCCAAAGTTAGAGATAGCCCCCACAAATAATAACGGTGAGTTAAGGGGAAAAGACAAACGTAGAAATGAAACAGGTTAAGCAAATGAGGCCCGCTAATACTAGAAAGACAGAAAATAGATAGGAGTCTGTGCGGTCAGTACAAAAACTATCAAAAATAAACCACGCAGAGAATGCAAGAACCCCCACACCGACTCACGATGTGAGGGGCACACTCTGCACCCCAGAACTAACCAGCCAGCAAAAAATCACATAAAAGCAAGCTGGACTGAACTCATTATATACTGAGAAACGTTTTCAAGGAAATAATGAGCAAACAAACTTAGCTTCTCCAGCAGGAGACTGGTCACAAGGAATATTCAGGAGAACTCAGAAACAGGACTGAATACACCGACAGCAGGCAACAAATGAAGGGCCAGGTGAATTAAATAGGCCCAGCATAGCAGGAAATGAATCAGCAGAGCCCAGCCAAGACCAGCCATATCGCTAAAGGCCACCAGAGGGAGCCCTAGAACAAACTCACACAGTACCGCTCATGACCACAGGAGGGAGCCCGAGAACGGAATTCACAACAGTACCCCCCCTTGAGAAGGGGTCACCGAACCCTCACAAGAGCTCCCAGGCTGATCAGGACGAGCCGAATGAAAGGCACAAACCAAATCGGCCGCATGGACATCGGAGGCGACAACCCAGGAATTATCCTCCTGACCATAGCCCTTCCATTTAACCAAGTACTGAAGCTTCCGTCTCGAAACACGAGAATCCAAGATCTTCTCCACCATGTACTCCAACTCCCCCTCAACCAAGACCGGAGCAGGAGGATCAACAGAAGGGACCACAGGCACCACGTATCTCCGCAACAATGACCTATGGAACACATTATGAATGGCAAACGATGTTCGGAGGTCCAAACGAAATGACACAGGGTTGAGGATTTCCAAAATCTTATAAGGACCGATGAAACGAGGCTTGAACTTAGGAGAGGAAACCTTCATCGGAACAAAACGAGAAGACAACCATACCAAATCCCCCACGCGAAGTCGGGGACCCACACAGCGACGGCGGTTAGCAAAGCGCTGAGCCTTCTCCTGTGATAACGTCAAATTGTCCACTACATGGTTCCAAATCTGCTGCAACCTATCCACCACAGAATCCACCCCAGGACAGTCAGAGGGCTCAACCTTACCCGAGGAAAAACGAGGATGAAAACCAGAATTGCAAAAGAACGGAGAAACCAAAGTAGCAGAACTAGCCCGATTATTGAGGGCGAACTCAGCCAATGGTAAAAAAGTCACCCAATCATCCTGATCAGCAGAAACAAAACATCTCAAATAAGTTTCCAAGGTCTGATTAGTTCGTTCGGTTTGGCCATTCGTCTGAGGATGGAAGGCCGACGAAAAAGACAACTCAATGCCCATCTTAGCACAAAAGGACCGCCAAAATCTGGACACAAACTGGGATCCTCTGTCAGACACAATGTTCTCCGGAATACCATGTAAACGAACCACATTCTGAAAAAACAGTGGCACCAAATCGGAAGAGGAAGGCAGCTTAGGCAAGGGTACCAAATGGACCATTTTAGAAAAACGATCACAAACCACCCAGATGACAGACATCCTCTGAGAGACAGGGAGATCTGAAATAAAATCCATGGAAATATGCGTCCAAGGCCTCTTTGGGACAGGCAAGGGCAAAAGCAATCCACTGGCCCGAGAACAGCAAGGCTTGGCCCGAGCACAAATCCCACAGGATTGCACAAAGGAACGCACATCCCGTGACAAGGAAGGCCACCAAAAGGACCTCGCCACCTAATCCCTGGTACCAAAAATCCCAGGATGACCTGCCAACACCGAAGAATGAACCTCGGAATTAACTCTACTGGTCCATCTGTCTGGGACAAACAATCTCTCCGGTGGACAACGGTCAGGTCTATTGGCCTGAAACTCCTGCAACACCCGTCGCAGATCAGGAGAGATGGAAGACAAAATCACCCCCTCTTTGAGGACACCCGTAGGTTCAGAAACTTCCGGGGAGTCAGGCACAAAACTCCTAGAAAGGGCATCAGCCTTCACGTTTTTCGAACCCGAAAGATAAGAAACCACGAAATCGAAACGAGAGAAAAACAGCGACCATCGAGCCTGTCTCGGATTCAACCGCTTGGCAGACTCGAGATAAGTCAAACTCTTGTGATCTGTCAAGACCACCACACGATGCTTGGCTCCTTCAAGCCAATGTCGCCACTCCTCAAATGCCCACTTCATTGCCAACAACTCACGATTACCAACATCATAATTCCGCTCGGCAGGCGAAAACTTTCTTGAAAAGAAAGCACATGGTCTCATCACAGAGCCATCAGAACTTCTCTGCGACAAGACAGCCCCTGCTCCAATCTCTGAAGCATCAACCTCGACCTGAAAGGGAAGAGAGACATCGGGCTGGCGCAAGACAGGAGCCAAAGAAAACCGATGTTTCAGCTCCTGAAAGGCCTCCACGGCCGCAGGAGACCAATTCGTCACATCAGAACCCTTCTTGGTCAAATCCGTCAAAGGCTTAACCACGCTAGAAAAATTAGTGATGAAGCGACGGTAAAAATTAGCAAAACCCAAGAACTTCTGAAGACTCTTCACAGATGTAGGTTCAGTCCAGTCATGAATAGCCTGGACCTTGACTGGATCCATCTCAATAGTAGAAGGAGAAAAAATAAAGCCCAAAAAGGAAATCTTCTGGACTCCGAAGAGACATTTAGAGCCCTTCACAAACAAGGCATTGGCATGCAGGACCTGAAATACCATCCTGACCTGCTTCACATGAGACTCCCAATCATCAGAAAAGACCAAAATATCATCCAGGTACACAATCATAAATCTATCCAGATACTTTCGGAAGATGTCGTGCATGAAGGACTGAAACACAGAGGGGGCATTAGAAAGCCCAAAAGGCATCACCAGGTACTCAAAATGGCCTTCGGGCGTATTAAATGCGGTTTTCCATTCATCGCCCTGCTTTATGCGCACAAGATTATACGCTCCACGAAGATCTATCTTGGTGAACCAACTGGCCCCCCTAATCCGGGCAAACAGATCGGACAACAGTGGCAAGGGGTATTGAAACTTGACCGTGATGTTATTTAGAAGGCGATAATCTATACAGGGTCTCAGAGAACCATCCTTCTTGGCCACAAAAAAGAACCCCGCACCCAGATAAATTAAAAAGTCGTCCCTTAGGGAACTTACTACCAGGAATCAGATTTATGGCACAATCACAATCCCTATGAGGAGGTAGGGCACTGGATTTGGGCTCATCAAATACATCCTGGTAGTCCGACAAAAATTCAGGGACTTCAGAAGGAGTAGAAGAAGCAATTGACACCAAAGAGGCATCGCCATGAATTCCCTGGCAACCCCAACTTGACACAGACATTGCTTTCCAATCCAGGACTGGATTATGAGCCTGCAACCATGGAAGACCCAACACGACAACATCATGCAAATTATGTAACACCAGAAAGCGAATCACCTCCTGATGTGCAGGAGCCATGCACATGGTCACTTGAGTCCAGTACTGAGGTTTATTCTTGGCCAATGGCGTAGCATCAATTCCCTTTAGTGGAATAGGAAATTGTAAAGGCTCCAAGATAAAATCACAGCGCCTGGCAAATGACAAATCCATCAAATTCAGGGCGGCACCTGAATCCACAAAAGCCATAACTGAGTAGGATGACAGAGAGCAAATCAAAGTAACAGACAAAATGAATTTAGGTTGTACAGTACCAATGGTGACAGACTTGGTGAACTTTTTTGTGCGCTTAGAACACTCTGAGATAACATGAGCAGAATCACCACAGTAAAAGCACAACCCATTCTGACGTCTGTGGTTTTGCTGTTCAACTCTGGTCAGAATCCTGTCGCATTGCATGGGTTCAGGTTTCTGCTCAGAAAATTCCGCCAGATGGTGCACAGGTTTGCGTTCCCGCAAACGCCGATCAATCTGAATGGCCAAAGACATTGACTCATTCAGACCCGCAGGCGTGGGGAACCCCACCATAATATCTTTAAGGGCTTCAGACAGACCCTTTCTGAAAATCGCCGCCAGGGCGCACTCATTCCATTGAGTGAGCACAGACCACTTCCTAAACTTCTGACAGTAAACCTCTGCTTCATCTTGACCCTGAGAGAGAGCCAGCAAAACCTTCTCTGCTTGGTCTACCAGATTTGGTTCCTCATAAAGTACTCCAAGCGCCAGAAAAAACGTATCCACATTTAGCAATGCAGGATCTCCTGGCGCCAGAGAGAATGCCCAATCTTGAGGGTCGCCACGTAACAAAGAGATAATAATTTTAACTTGCTGAACAGAATCACCAGAGGAGCGAGGTCTCAGAGAAAGGAATAACTTACAATTATTCTTAAAGTTCAAAAACCTAGATCTGTCTCCGGAGAACAGTTCAGGAATTGGTATTTTAGGCTCTGACATAGGACTGCGGACTACATAATCCTGAATGCCCTGCACCCTTGCAGTGAGATGATCCACACTAGAAGACAGACTCTGAATGTCCATATCTGCAACTACAGGTCCTTCTCAAAAAATTAGCATATAGTGTTAAATTTCATTATTTACCATAATGTAATGATTACAATTAAACTTTCATATATTATAGATTCATTATCCACCAACTGAAATTTGTCAGGTCTTTTATTGTTTTAATACTGATGATTTTGGCCTACAACTCCTGATAACCCAAAAAACCTGTCTCAATAAATTAGCATATCAAGAAAAGGTTCTCTAAATGACCTATTACCCTAATCTTCTGAATCAACTAATTAACTCTAAACACATGCAAAAGATACCTGAGGCTTTTAAAAACTCCCTGCCTGGTTCATTACTCAAAACCCCCATCATGGGTAAGACTAGCGACCTGACAGATGTCAAGAAGGCCATGATTGACACCCTCAAGCAAGAGGGTAAGACCCAGAAAGAAATTTCTCAACAAATAGGCTGTTCCCAGAGTGCTGTATCAAGGCACCTCAATGGTAAGTCTGTTGGAAGGAAACAATGTGGCAGAAAACGCTGTACAACGAGAAGAGGTGACCGGACCCTGAGGAAGATTGTGGAGAAGGACCGATTCCAGACCTTGGGGAACCTGAGGAAGCAGTGGACTGAGTCTGGTGTGGAAAGGCGTGTGCAGGAAATGGGCTACAGGTGCCGCATTCCCAAGGTAAAGCCACTTTTGAACCATAAACAGCGGCAGAAGCGCCTGACCTGGGCTACAGAGAAGCAGCACTGGACTGTTGCTAAGTGGTCCCAAGTACTTTTTTCTGATGAAAGCAAATTTTGCATGTCATTCGGAAATCAAGGTGCCAGAGTCTGGAGGAAGACTGGGGAGAAGGAAATGCCAAAATGCCTGAAGTCCAGTGTCAAGTACCCACAGTCAGTGATGGTGTGGGGTGCCATGTCAGCTGCTGGTGTTGGTCCACTGTGTTTCATCAAGGGCAGGGTCAATGCAGCTAGCTATCAGGAGATTTTGGAGCACTTCATGCTTCCATCGGCTGAAATGCTTTATGGAGATGAAGATTTCATTTTTCAGCACGACCTGGCACCTGCTCACAGTGCCAAAACCACTGGTAAATGGTTTACTGACCATGGTATTACTGTGCTTAATTGGCCAGCCAACTCTCCTGACCTGAACCCCATAGAGAATCTGTGGGATATTGTGAAGAGAAAGTTGAGAGACGCAAGACCCAACACTCTGGATGAGCTTAAGGCCGCTATTGAAGCATCCGGGGCCTCCATAACATCTCAGCAGTGTCACAGGCTGATTGCCTCCATGCCACGCCGCATTGAAGCAGTCATTTCTGCCAAAGGATTCCCGACAAAGTATTGAGTGCATAACTGAACATTATTATTTGATGGTTTTTTTGTTTGTTATTAAAAAACACTTTTATTTGATTGGACGGGTGAAATATGCTAATTTATTGAGACAGGTTTTTTGGGTTATCAGGAGTTGTAGGCCAAAATCATCAGTATTAAAACAATAAAAGACCTGACAAATTTCAGTTGGTGGATAATGAATCTATAATATATGAAAGTTTAATTGTAATCATTACATTATGGTAAATAATGAAATTTAACACTATATGCTAATTTTTTGAGAAGGACCTGTAAATTCAGAACCACCCAAAGATTAAGGGGAGGGGAGAGGCTAAACACAGTGCAGAAAAAAAAATAAAAAATGACTTCAGGATTTCTCTTCTCCCTCTTCTGCTGCATTAACACTTTTTGGCCTGCTGTACTGTTATGGTCCGGTGGTAGGACCTCAAAACTGACCTGACACATATGACCAGAATATAGGACAAGTTCTGGGGATGTGGCAGCTATACTGACCGCAATCCTGATCCTATCCAAACACACTAAAGGCAGCCGTGGAGCATTCCTAAAATCCTAGACGCCACGTTCACAGCCTGAGAAACTGACTACCCCTAGAGAGAAAGCAAATACCTCACTTGCCTCAGAGAAATAACCCCAAAGTTATAGATAGCCCCCACAAATAATAACGGTGAGTTAAGGGGAAAAGACAAACATAGAAATGAAACAGGTTAAGCAAATGAGGCCCGCTAATACTAGAAAGACAGAAAATAGATAGGAGTCTGTGCGGTCAGTACAAAAACTATCAAAAATAAACCACGCAGAGAATGCAAGAACCCCCACACCGACTCACGATGTGAGGGGCGCACTCTGCACCCCAGAACTAACCAGCCAGCAAAAAATCACATAAAAGCAAGCTGGACTGAACTCATTATATACTGAGAAACGTTTTCAAGGAAATAATGAGCAAACAAACTTAGCTTCTCCAGCAGGAGACTGGTCACAAGGAATATTCAGGAGAACTCAGAAACAGGACTGAATACACCGACAGCAAGCAACAAATGAAGGGCCAGGTGAATTAAATAGGCCCAGCATAGCAGGAAATGAATCAGCAGAGCCCAGCCAAGACCAGCCATATCGCTAAAGGCCACCAGAGGGAGCCCTAGAACAAACTTACACAGTACCGCTCATGACCACAGGAGGGAGCCCGAGAACGGAATTCACAACAGAGCCCCACATATTGCTCCATAGAGTATAATTCTCCATACACTATATACTGGGCCCTATATATTCCTCCATACAGAGTGGGCCCCATATAATGCTCCATACAGAATAGTCCCCATAAAATGCACCATATATAATGCTCCATATATTATGGGCCCCATATGATGCTCCATATATAATGGGCCCCATATGATGCCCCATATCTAATGGGTCCCATATGATGCTCCTTGATGAGCCTCATATAATGCTTCAAATATAATGGGCCCCATATATGATGCTCCAGTGTATGATGGGTCCATATAATGCTCAATATATAATTGGTCCCATATGATGCTCCATAGATAATGGGTCCCATATGATGCTCCATAGATAATGGGTCCCATATGATGCTCCATATATAATGGGCCCCATATGATGCTCCATGATGAGCCTCATATAATGCTTCATATGTAATGGGCCTCTTATATGATTCTCCAGTGTATGGTGGGCCCATATAATGTTCCATATATAATGGGCCCCATTCATGATGCTCCAGTGTATCATGGGCCCATATATGATGCTCCAGTGTATAATGGGCCCCATATATGATATTCCAGTGTATAAAAGGCTCCATATATAATGCTCTATAAATAATGATCCATTGTATGATGGGCCCCATATATGATGCTCCATATATGATGGACCCATATATGATGCTCCAGTGTATGATGGTCCCCATATATTGCTCCAAATATTTTAAAAATTGAAATACTCACCTCTTGTCACTGGCTGCATCTCTGCTCTGGACTACTCAGCTTCACGATCTTCTGGCTCTCTGCACTGTGACTGCTCAGACAGCGGGTGCACAGACGTGACATCATCGTGCCCTCTAACCTCAACATCACAGTGAGAAGATGCTGGAGTGGTGGAGCGAGGTAAGTATTGCAAGTGCCGGGACCTTGAGCAAGCAGGGGGCCATTCGCGGGCGCCGGCACTGGCACAGACACTGGGCCCCATAGCGTGCTGGTTTCCTCAATGGTGAGTGGGCCCCCCACCTGCTCAGGGTTCCAGCACTTGCCCAGGTGCACCGGGTGCTGATGCCGGTCCTTCTCTGAGCCATGTTTGTCTAGCAGGCCTGATAACTGCTCCTACTCCTTCTCCTCTTCCTCCTGTGCCACAACTCATCCATCATGGCCTGAACTTTTTTCAGCAGGCATATAAGTGGTATAATAACACTGTTGATGGCACTGACCATATTGGTAGAATATTCGAAACAGTGAAACACGGCACACGTGCGTGCTACAGCTTAAACTCTACTGCTGCCTACTGCTGCTCGCACAGTCTCTCCAGCTTATGCAAGGTGGAGTTCCACCTTGTTGGTATTGGTAGGTTGCATAACAGCCAGTGACCAAAAAGCCAGAAGTGAAGCAGTAGCACAGACAGTCAAGCAGCAGGGTAAGAATGCCAAAAGTGCACACATACTATCCGCACTTTAAGCAGTAGCTCCAACATTTGTGCATAATTATTCTGGTAGCTCTGAACCACCAAATTCAGCACATGCACCAGACAAGTGATGTGCATCAAACCAGTTAGGCCCAGAGCTGCTATGAGATTTTGCCAGTTATGGCACACCACCAGGCCGGGATTGAAGTTCACTGGCACTAACCACTCATTTGATAACTCTTTGAACCCAGTCTCCAGCTCCTGTACATTGTTACTTTCTCTGGCTGTGCTCAAATTGGTGGTGCAGGTCTTTCTGTGAATGAAAGAGGATGCGGTGGAGGAAGCAGAGCAGGAAGAGGAGGAAATCTAGACAGATAAATGACTAGCAATCCTAGGTGGTGGTAGGACATAAGCTAGAATGCCAAGAAAAGAAAGGCTGACAGCACTCACTTATTGCGGAGCCCGTCCCAAGTCCGGGGAACCTTCCTGGACAGTCCAAGCAATCAAATAGTAAAAGAACAGTGCTCCATCCGGGTGTAGTAGTTCAAGAGAAGAAGAAGATTTATTCTGCCATAGTGAAGCAACGTTTCGACCATATAGGTCTTTTTCAAGCGTACAATACAGTGCATGGGGCCAACTTAAATAGTGTGGATGCCACCAATCACCATCTAGCCACCTCCCACAATATAAATATCACATATTAATACAAAAAAGAGACATCAAACACATATAAAATAAAAATCATCAACCGCCGATATATTCGCTATATGTACATTATAAATAATCTACATATACTGGTAATATAGTCTTGTGTGCAGTTCTATTGATCAATCAGCTCATTGCGTCTAGGTTGCCATAGGAATCGCCCACCAATCCATAGAGGCTCATGCAGATTATTCAAAAATATCCGGGCCAATAGGCTTCATCAAAAAGAAGCGCCATATGTCAGAGTACCTATCCACGGTCTCCACACAGCGGAGCGTATATGCTCCCACCAATAAGGCACATCCTACCATGCCCCTATCGCACCTCCATATACCTGCTTCATGCCCCGATGTCATCTCTAGAGGTCCATCATCAAACCCCAAGTCCCATTGAGGCAGCATCATGAGCACGCAGGCGCACTGCAACCTGGAAGAGTCCTCGTCGTGTGAACGCAGTGTGAACCAACCCGCAGCGGTGCCCGCCAACAACACTCATCAGCAGCACCATGTGACCTCGGCCGGGACGGATCACCTAGGCGACAAAGATAAAGAGCAGAGCCGCAATTGCGGCTGATCCCACATAGACAAAGCACATTACATGGGATTTAAAGAAAATGGGGCTAAAAGTAACCATTACCTATCGCACATTTAACATATACAATCTTTATTACACAAACACATCAAAAAACAGTTGGGGGAGCACAAAGAGGGGAACCAGATTATACAAATCCTTCTTTATTCACTTATGATCAATATATATATATATATATATATATATATATATATATATATAATTCCAAGGTATCCCAATCCTTTTGACAGCCGACTGTGACAATAATTACCTAAACAAAAAAGAAAAAAGGAAAAAGAAAAAACAAATAAGCGAATATATACATATAAAACAGCGGAGAGAATATGTGAAGTTAAAAACAACCACTAACGGACACTACCCAGATAATGAAAAACCGTTTTAAAAAATGCAAGTCTGTAGGTTAAAATCAATGTTTAGACCCTTAGGTTGTAAAGACCCCAACATATAGATCCACCTTAATTCCTTCTTTTTTAGTATCTGTAGTCTATCACCTCCCCTCCTTAAGCAATGCAACACTATCAATGACCCGGAATCTTAATTGATTTACTGAATGTCTATTTTCAACTAAATTTTTCGGGACCGTTACCTCCGTAAGACCCGTCCTAACAGTACTGTTGTTATTACTAATGCGAGCCCTGACCTCCATGGTTGTCTCACCCACATAGGTAAGCCCACAAGGGCACATAATCATATATATCACATAACTTGAATCACAAGTGTATCTCTCTTTCAAATTTTTTTTTTTACCAGTATGGGGATGATAAAAAAATTCCCCTTTCAACATATTGTTACAACAAGCACAGCCCAAACATGGAAAATTCCCATATTTAGCTGTGCTCAAAGTCCTCTGAACTGAGGTCTTCGATGTCCCAATGTCAGATTTGACCAATCTATCTCTCAAATTGTGTCCCCTTCTGAAGGACATCATAGGGTACGTTCCAAAGCCAGGAACGAATGGCAAACCACATTGTAGAAGAACCCGATGTCTCCTTAAAATACTACTAATCTTGTTACTCACTGAGTTATATGTAGACATGAATGGAATGTGATCACCTGTCTGTCTGCCACGTGTCTTATTGCGGATGCTCTCACGGGAGCACTAGAACTTTCTCTTTATATCTAACCACATCCCTACCAGGATAACCTCTCGCTATAAACTTAGAGCACATCTCATCTAACCATTGATCAACCCTATCTTCATTAGACACTATCCTCCAAACTCTTAGTAACTGACTCCATGGCAAGGAACTCACCATCCTCCTTGGATAATTGCTATCAAACAACAACAAACCATTCCTATCAGTTTCCTTGAAAAAATATCAGTTTTTAACTTGTCCCTATCTTTATAGACCAAAGTATCTAGGAATTGTATTTGTGTTGTTGAGTATGTCAAATTAAATTGCAGTTCTGGATATATCTGATTCAAATCCATCTGAAAATTATTTAACTCCTCAGAGTTACCTTCCCATACCTGAAAAATATCATCTATATAGCGCCGCCAGGCTCTGAGGTGGCACCAGAGGATGGAACTGTACACAAACCTGACCTCAAGTACCGCCATATAGATGTTAGCATACGTAGGGGCCACATTGGACCCCATGGTGGTACCTCTCAATTGCAAGAAATAATCATCCCCAAAAAGAAAAAAATTCCGTCTGAGGATGAACTCAAGCAATGTGAGGACAAGCCGTGCACACTCCGGGGCCATGTCAGAGCCTGATAGCACATAGGAGACAGCCTCCAGGCCCTTATCATGCTCAATTGACGTGTACAAAGACACAACGTCAAAGGAGGCCAAAATGGTTGTCTCAGAGACTGTCAAATCATTAATTTTCTCAAGAAAGTAATTTGTGTCTCTAATATATGACCGTGCTGAAATGGCATACGGTCGAAACACTCAATCCAAGAAGATGGCTGTCTTGTTAAATAGGGAGCCCCTCCCCGAGACGATCGGTCGCCCTGGGGGATTAATCAAATCCTTATGAATTTTAGGTAGTACATACAGTACAGGTGTGACAGGAGCATCAAAAATCAAGTATTCTGACAGCTTGTGGTTAATGAGTCCCATGGCCAAGGAGTCACTGAAAACAAAGTGTAACTCCCTCTGAAACCAAAGGGTTGGATTACATGACAGTTTTTCATACACCAATCCATCAACCAGTTGTCGCAATATTTCAGCCCTTTATTTGGAACTATCTATTACTACAACTGCCCCACCCATATCGGCTGGTTTGCTAGAATGCCTTCTGCCTCTGTTACAGCTACCACTATATTTACCCAGTGCACAGATAGGGAGACATAACGTCATTGGGCATGCTTACTGGTCAAAGTATTGCTGGTTATGTGGACCTTGCCACTGATGGCATTGTGCATGATGGCTTTGCGCAGTGCACAACTGATTGGTCAGCAACATGTTTTTGCAGATTATGCATGGCCCACCTGGAAAAGTAGTGGTGGCTGCAAACATTGTACTGGGGGACAGCCACCGCCATCAGTTTTTTTTTAAACTGGTCATCTCCATCAGTCTGAATGGCAACATTTCAAAGGGCAGTAATTTAGAAATGCTGTCATTCAGGACCATGACTTGTGGGTGGGTAGGGGGTTATCTCCTCCTTCACTTAAGGATTTGGAGGATAGAAAGCTGAACATTTCCATCGGATGGTGTAGAGATGCTCGGTGACAATGGTGGTAGTGATGGTGGTGATGCTGTCAAATCCTCTCTTTGCAGGGAGGCAGGTGAACTTGTTGATTGAGGGAAAGAGGAAGAGGCCGAGACTGCAGCATATTAAGTGGTTGGGAATCAGTGCACTCAGTCCCTTACTTTTCTGGGTCAGGGCTAGGTGGATGGGCCATGGAACCACAGCCAGTGGAGTCATCAAAAAGTAGAAGAGACTGCTGCAAGACATGGGGCTCAGAATGCTTGGCTGATTTGCGAGGGAAAGATGTGGAAGTCAGATGACCGAGGTCTTAAGTTGCCAACTGTGCATTTTCTGCAGTGGACTAAGTGAAAGATTATGCAAAGGAACTGGAGGAACTCTCAGCCATCGCATATAACACCTTTTCAGCATCTTGTGGCCTCATCATTCGTGCAGCGGTATTTGGGCCTACGAAAGGACGCATAACATCCTGTTGCCTGTGTCCACCAGAGGAAGGTGTTGTATTTGGGTACATGGCAGTTACATAATGACCACGTCCTTTCCCTGCATCAGCTACACCACCACCACCAACAGCAGCTACACCATCACCACCACGACCACATCCATTTCCCCTATTAGATGCTCTCCTCATTTATGGAAGTGGTTTTTCCAAACACTACTTGCAAATAGATGGCTGAAGAGTAGATTTATTTATTTGCTACAGTACTAGAAAACACAGAGCACTTCTGAAAATTAATTTTTTGTACATAGAAATGGCAACAAGACAGTTGATGGCAATTATTTATTTCCTAGACTACTACAAAAACACACACTAGTTCAGACAAAATTATTTTGGGGGCCTAGAAGTAGCATCTAGACAACTGATTCCAATATTTTTTTCCCAGACTACTAAAAAACACACACTAGTACAGAAGAATTATTTTTGGGGCCTAGAAATGGTGACAAAATGGTTGATGCCAATTATTTATTTCTCAGAGTACTAGAAAACACACAGCGGCGTAAAGAACAGTACTCTCACAGGCGGGGGATGCAGAGTATACAGAGTGGCTTAAAGGACAGTTCTCCCACAGATATGGGTGCAGAGTACACACAGCGGCATAAAGGACAATGCTTCCACAGGCAGGGGGTACAGAGTACACACTGCAATATAAAGGACTGCACTCCCAGAGGTGGGGGGTGAGGAGTACACCCAGTGGCTTAAATGTTGTGAATTAGACTTTTTTGGCTCCCTCTTGTGGTCACTAGTGATATGACTCTGGGATTGTCTTTCCTCAGTTTGGCACCCACCTGGGTCGTTAGTCCAGGGGTGTTGCTATATAAACTTCCTGGTTTCTCAGTCCAGTGCCTGGCATCATTGTAATCAGTTCCTTTCTGTTTGCTCCTGTCTGCTGGTCTTGGATCTTGCAAAATTAAGCTAAGTCCTGCTTCCTTGTTTTTTGGTTATTTGCTTTGCTCTTATTTTTTGTCCAGCTTGTACTAAATGTGATTCCTGATTTTGCTGGAAGCTCTAGGGGGCTGGTGTTCTCCCCCCGGGCCGTTGGACGGTTCGGGGGTTCTTGAATATCCAGCGTGGAAATTTTGATAGGGTTTTTGCTGACCGTATAAGTCATCTTACTATATTCTGCTATTAGTCAGTGGGCCTCTCTTTGCTAAATATCTAGTTCATTCTTACGTTTGTCTTTTCTCCTTACCTCACCGTTATTATTTGTTGGGGGCTTGTATCCAACTTTTGGGGTCTTTTCTCTGGAGGCAAGAAAGGTCTAGCTTTTCCCTTCTAGGGTTAGTTAGTTCTCCGGCTGGCGCGAGACGTCTAGAACCAACGTAGGCACGTTCCCCGGCTGCTGCTATTTGTGGTGCTAAGATTAGATATATGGTCAGCCCAGTTACCACTGCCCTATGAGCTGTTTTTTTGTGTTTGCAGACTTGGTATGTACTTTTGAGACCCTCTGCCATTGGGGTCATAACAGTATGCCAGGCCAAGGTTGAATGTTTAATGCATTGCAGAAGTGGGATTACAAGAAAGGAAAGTCTGAGTTTTTTTTTTTGTTTTTTTTTTTCTTTCCTCTCTTTTTTCCTCCCCTTTACCTCTGAGTGGCTTGTGCTTGCTGCAGACATGAATGTCCAGACTTTGATTACAAGTGTGGATCAGCTTGCTGCTCGTGTGCAGGGCATACAAGATTTTGTTACCAGTAGTCCAATGTCTGAACCTAAAATACCTATTCCTGAACTGTTCTCTGGAGACCGATTTAAGTTTAGGAATTTCAGGAATAATTGTAAATTGTTTCTATCTCTGAGACCCCGTTCATCTGGAGACTCAGCTCAGCAAGTAAAAATTGTTATCTCTTTCTTACGGGGCGACCCTCAGGATTGGGCCTTCTCGCTAGCGCCAGGAGATCCGGCATTGGCAAATATTGATGCCTTTTTTCTGGCGCTCGGATTGCTTACTCAGTGGAATGAGTGTGCTCTGGCCGCAAATTTCAGAAATGGCCTTTCTGAAGCCATTAAGAATGTGATGGTGGGTTTCTCCATTCCTACAGGTCTGAATGATTCCATGGCGCTGGCTATTCAAATTGACCGGCGTTTGCGGGAGCGCAAAGCCGCGAATCCTCTGGTGGTGTTGTCTGAACAAACACCTGATTAAAATGCAATGTGGTAGAATTCAGACTAGAAATGAACGGAAAAATCATAGACGTCAGAATGGGTTGTGTTTTTACTGTGGTGATTCTACACATGTTATATCAGCATGCTCTAAACGCCTAACTAGGGTTGTTAGTCCTGTCGCCATTGGTAATTTGCAACCTAAATTTATTTTGTCTGTGACTTTAATTTGCTCATTGTCCTCCTACCCTGTTATGGCGTTTGTGGATTCAGGTGCTGCCCTGAGTCTTATGGATCTGTCGTTTGCCAAGCGCTGTGGTTTTGCTCTTGAGCCGTTGGTAAATCCTATCCCTCTTAGAGGTATTGATGCTACGCCATTGGCGGAAAATAAACCGCAGTTTTGGACACAGGTAACCATGTGCATGACTCCTGAACATCGGGAGGTGATTCGTTTTCTTGTTCTGCATAAAATGCATGATTTGGTCGTTTTGGGTCTGCCATGGTTACAGACCCATAATCCAGTCTTGGATTGGAAGGCAATGTCTGTGTCAAGTTGGGGCTGTCAGGGAATTCATGGTGATTCCCCGCTGGTGTCTATTGCTTCCTCTACTCCTTCGGAAGTTCCTGAGTAATTGTCTGATTACCAGGATGTATTCAGCGAGTCCAGGTCCAGTGCTCTTCCTCCTCATAGGGACTGTGACTGCGCTATAGATTTGATTCCAGGTAGTAAATTTCCTAAGGGAAGATTATTTAATCTGTCTGTACCTGAGCATACCGCAATGCGTTCGTATATCAAGGAATCTCTGGAGAAGGGGCATATCCGTCCATCCTCTTCCCCTCTTGGTGCGGGATTCTTTTTTGTGGCCAAGAAGGACGGATCTTTGAGACCTTGTATTGACTATCGGCTTCTGAATAAAATCACTGTTAAATTTCAGTATCCTTTGCCTCTGTTGTCGGACTTGTTTGCCCGGATTAAAGGTGCCAAGTGGTTCACCAAGATAGATCTTCGTGGTGCGTACAACCTTGTGCGCATTAAGCAAGGAGATGAATGGAAAACTGCATTTAATACGCCCGAAGGTCATTTTGAGTACTTGGTGATGCCTTTCGGGCTCTCTAATGCTCCTTCAGTGTTTCAGTCCTTTATGCATGATATTTTCCGGAAGTATCTGGATAAATTTATGATTGTTTATCTGGATGATATTCTGTTTTTTTCTGATGATTGGGGCTCGCATGTAAAGCAGGTCAGGATGGTGTTTCAGGTTTTGCGTGAGAATGCTTTGTTTGTTAAGGGCTCAAAGTGTCTCTTTGGAGTACAGAAGGTTCCCTTTTTGGGTTTTATTTTTTCCCCTTCTGCGGTGGAGATGGACCCAGTCAAGGTCCGAGCTATTCATGATTGGACTCAACCCACGTCAGTTAAGAGTCTTCAGAAGTTCTTGGGTTTTGCTAACTTCTACCTTCGTTTTATCGCTAATTTTTCTAGCGTTGTTAAACCTTTGACGGATATGACAAAGAAAGGTTCTGATGTTGCTAACTGGGCTCCTGCAGCCGTGGAAGCCTTTCAAGAGTTGAAGCGCCGGTTTACTTCGGCGCCTGTTTTGTGCCAGCCTGATGTCTCACTTCCCTTTCAGGTTGAAGTGGATGCTTCTGAGATTGGGGCAGGGGCCGTTTTGTCGCAGAGAGGCCCTGGTTGCTCTGTAATGAGACCATGTGCTTTTTTCTCTAGGAAGTTTTCGCCTGCGGAGCGAAATTATGATGTGGGCAATCGGGAGTTGTTGGCTATGAAATGGGCATTTGAGGAGTGGCGTCATTGGCTCAAGGGTGCTAAGCATCGTGTGGTGGTCTTGACTGATCACAAAAATCTGATGTATCTCGAGTCTGCTAAACGCCTGAATCCTAGACAGGCCCGCTGGTCATTGTTTTTCTCCCGTTTTGACTTTGTGGTCTCGTATTTACCAGGTTCAAAGAATGTGAAGGCTGATGCTCTTTCAAGGAGCTTTGAGCCTGACTCTCCTGGAGTCGCAGAACCAGTTGGTATTCTCAAAGAGGGAGTTATCCTGTCAGCCATTTCTCCGGATTTGCGACGTGTGTTGCAGAGATTTCAGGCTGGTAGACCTGACTCTTGTCCACCTGACAGACTGTTTGTTCCTGATAAGTGGACCAGCAGAGTCATTTCCGAGGTTCATTCCTCGGTGTTGGCAGGGCATCCGTGAATTTTTGGCACCAGAGATCTGGTGGCTAGGTCCTTTTGGTGGCCTTCCTTGTCACGGGATGTGCGGTCATTTGTGCAGTCCTGTGGGACTTGTGCTCGAGCTAAGCCTTGCTGTTCTCGTGCCAGCGGGTTGCTCTTGCCCTTGCCTGTCCCGAAGAGGCCTTGGACACACATTTCCATGGATTTCATTTCAGATCTTCCGGTGTCTCAGGGCATGTCTGTCATCTGGGTGGTATGTGATCGCTTTTCCAAGATGGTCCATTTGGTATCTTTGCCTAAGCTGCCTTCCTCTTCCGATCTGGTTCCTTTGTTCTTTCAGAATGTGGTTCATTTACACGGCATTCCTGAGAATATTGTGTCTGACAGAGGATCCCAGTTTGTTTCCAGGTTCTGGCGATCCTTTTGTGCTAAGATGGGCATTGATTTGTCGTTTTCGTCTGCCTTTCATCCTCAGACTAATGGACAAACGGAGCGAACTAATCAGACTCTGGAGGCTTATTTGAGGTGTTTTGTTTCTGCAGATCAGGATGATTGGGTGACCTTCTTGCCGTTGGCTGAGTTTGCCCTTAATAATCGGGCTAGTTCCGCTACTTTGGTTTCGCCATTTTTTTGCAACTCTGGTTTCCATCCTCGTTTTTCCTCGGGACATGTGGAGCCTTCTGACTGTCCTGGGGTAGATTCCGTGGTGGATAGGTTGCAGCGGATCTGGAATCATGTGGTGGACAACTTGAAGTTGTCACAGGAGAAGGCTCAGCGTTTTGCCAACCGCCGCCGCGGTGTGGGTCCCCGACTTCGTGTTGGGGATTTGGTATGGCTGTTTTCTCGATTTGTTCCTATGAAGGTCTCCTCTCCTAAATTTAAGCCTCGCTTCATCGGTCCTTACAAGATATTGGAAATACTTAATCCTGTGTCCTTTCGCTTGGATCTTCCGGTGTCGTTTGCCATTCACAACGTGTTCCATAGGTCTTTGTTGCGGCGGTACGTTGTACCTGTGGTTCCTTCTGTTGAGCCTCCTGCTCCGGTGTTGGTTGAGGGCGAATTGGAGTACGTGGTGGAGAAGATCTTGGATTCTCGTCTCTCCAGGCGGAGGCTTCAGTATCTGGTCAAGTGGAAGGGCTATGGTCAGGAGGATAATTCCTGGGTGGTTGCCTCTGATGTGCATGCGGCCGATTTAGTTCGTGCCTTTCACGCTGCTCATCCTGATCGCCCTGGTGGTCTTGGTGAGGGTTCGGTGACCCCTCCTTAAAGGGGGGGTACTGTTGTGAATTAGACTTTTTTGGCTCCCTCTTGTGGTCACTAGTGATATGACTCTGGGATTGTCTTTCCTCAGTTTGGCACCCACCTGGGTCGTTAGTCCAGGGGTGTTGCTATATAAACTTCCTGGTTTCTCAGTCCAGTGCCTGGCATCGTTGTAATCAGTTCCTTTCTGTTTGCTCCTGTCTGCTGGTCTTGGATCTTGCAAAATTAAGCTAAGTCCTGCTTCCTTGTTTTTTGGTTATTTGCTTTGCTCTCATTTTTTGTCCAGCTTGTACTAAATGTGATTCCTGATTTTGCTGGAAGCTCTAGGGGGCTGGTGTTCTCCCCCCGGGCCGTTAGACGGTTCGGGGGTTCTTGAATATCCAGCGTGGAAATTTTGATAGGGTTTTTGCTGACCGTATAAGTCATCTTACTATATTCTGCTATTAGTCAGTGGGCCTCTCTTTGCTAAATATCTAGTTCATTCTTACGTTTGTCTTTTCTCCTTACCTCACCGTCATTATTTGTTGGGGGCTTGTATCCAACTTTTGGGGTCTTTTCTCTGGAGGCGAGAAAGGTCTATATTTTCCCTTCTAGGGTTAGTTAGTTCTCCGGCTGGCGCGAGACGTCTAGAACCAACGTAGGCACGTTCCCCGGCTGCTGCTATTTGTGGTGCTAGGATTAGATATATGGTCAGCCCAGTTACCACTGCCCTATGAGCTGGTTTTTTGTGTTTGCAGACTTGGTATGTACTTTTGAGACCCTCTGCCATTGGGGTCATAACACTTAAAGTACAGTACACTCACAGGCAGGGGGTGCAGAGTACACACAGCAGCTTAAAGGACAGTACTCCCACAGGCGGGGGATGCAGAATACATATAGCGGCTTAATGGACAGTGCTCCCACAGATATGGTTTGCAGAGTACACACAGTGTTTTTTTTTTGCAGGGGGCGCAGTCACAATCTGTCCCTCACTCCAGCTGCATCCTATCCGTACACTAATGAGAGCATAATGGCGATTGCACTACTGAATTGGCCATTACACAGGCCGCATCAGGTGCTGCACAGGCCAAGCATAGCCATGCCAATACTTGTCATGGCTGTGATGGCTCCGGAAGTGCCCACAGTCTAAAAGCCCAAACAGTAAAAAGTCAGTGTTCGTGGTTCAGTAACAGACGCAAGGTATGAATCCTGAACTTTCCCTATCGGTTTCGCTCATCCCTAAATAGGAGCATAAAATCTATTTCACTTTTCAGGATGAGATAAGCTGATAACATAAATGACTGTCTTTTTTTGTTGCTAACACATATGCAATAAATATAGCATGAAGATATTGACATTAAGGAGGTGATGACTAGAGTAATTCTAAATATTGCATTGGTATGGTAATCTGCTGACTTGTCTAGCAGCTCATAAACACGTCACATGTTGTAAACCAGGCACCCTAGGTGCTGCAACGGCTAAAGGGCATTGACTTCCTCAACCTTAAAGAGTCTTGAGATGAAACACATTGTTTGCATTGTATTGATGTATACGCTGCTGTTTGCTGGAATAAATATTCTGCTTACTGCTAACAGTTTAATTTATGGCTTGTGTAAAGCAAGTGTATTTTTACAAAGACATACTGATAGGGAATTTAGATTGTGAGCCCCATCGGCGACAGCGATGATAAAGTGTGCAAACTGTAAAGCGCTGCGGAATATGTTAGCGCTATATAAAAATAAAGACAAAAATAAATATAAAGATTATTATCTAATCAAGGAATCAACTTTCTGGGACTGTATACCTTTTATTTAAACAAAGCACCGGTAAATTAGTTGAATATAAGCCACAGTGCTAAGTGTAGAAATGGCAAGATTTAATTTTTTAATATAAATCATGAAATGAAAAATTAAAAAAGAAACAGCAAAAATAAAAAATACACTTTACAAAAATCTGATTTAACAGTAGATCATATTCTGAACTCATTCTCTTTAAATAGTTTTTTCAGGGTTTTTTCTGTTTTATTACGGTATATATTGAAATTGTAACATTTTCTAAAATACTTTCAGCCCTTCGCTGTCTTCAAGTTTTTTGTCAATGAACTGCTTCCCAAAATGTGACATACGGTAGATGTGCAGTACCTGTAGGATGCCAGTGTAGAGTTGGCTCACCCACCTGTAATTCCAGATATTGGAACTAGCTCCAATTCCTGAAATTCAACTTATTAGATAACTTGTTCAATAGTGACTGGAGCAATCTAAGTAATTAGACAAAAGCGAGGTAACATAACATGGCTCCATAGAGAATACAGAAGTATTTCAGAGTGCAGTTTTAGTCCCCATTGAACCTGCAATCACTTATTTTTCTCCCATTGTTTAAATCCAAAAAGAGAAACCTTTTTATCATGTTTAAAAAAAAAAAAAAGAAAAATTGTATAAATTTGCTTTGGCTATAATCATACTAATTAATAAAATAAAGTGAACAGGTTGATCAGTGAACAGGAAACAAAATAAGAAAAAAATAATCCCACTATGACTTTTGGCCATCATTACATCAAAAAAGTTTTTCTCATTTCTCAGTACATTGTACAGCAAAGTAAACTGCAACCTATCTAACAAAATAAGCCCACATACAACAAAAGTTATGGCTCTTGAAAGACAAAGAGAACAAACAGAATAAAAATGGACACAGTGGGAAGGGTTAAAAGAACCTGCATTGCTTTCATGGAGTAGCTGAAAACCAGACCTAATCATGTGATGGATACACAGGGGAACATCTATACATATAGTATAGTACCTTCCAATGAGCGTAGCACCCGTGTGACATCACATGACCAAAACCTTGAAGGTTTTCCAGCAATTGGTAATAATGGCTTATCCAAAGTATAAGGTACAATCCTGCTCCCCCAAATGATCAATTATTTGAAGATGACTTTATACATTTTCTTTAATGCTAATGTCATCCACCTCATTCATTTTGGTCAACATCTGAGATTTCTGCTTATGTCTATACCCGTTGCCTATCTCCATTTCCTCTATTTTGTCAGTATTGCCAGGACCCTGCGGGATCTGGCCTTAGCTCTGCTGCACTGTCTGTACTGTAGAGTCCTGTTGTGAAAGTGACTGGCACCTAATGATGTCAGTCCTTGCAGCCTAGTATGGGTTGTGAAAAAGATAAAAATATTTTTTCTCCGCCAAGTACATCACTGCTACACTTCAACCAAGGTTGGGTCTTTATCAATATTGTTATGCAGGAGCTCAATCTGAGATTGAAATAAACAATACACAAAGTGCCTACTTGAGATAATCAAATACATGCAAACTGAATTTGAGTTGAATTTTATGAAATTCACAGGTTCTGACAAATTCATACAATTTGTGATTTGATAGGCGCAAATCACCAAAAAAAGGCTGCTGCCTTTTTACACATTGCAAAAAATGGTATCATTCACAGAAGTCTGATGTGACACATCACAGCACAGACAATCTGGAAGAAATATCATAGCCTATATAAAAGCATAAGCAGGGAAGGAAGCA
This sequence comes from Ranitomeya variabilis, assembly GCF_051348905.1. Taxonomy (NCBI): domain Eukaryota; kingdom Metazoa; phylum Chordata; class Amphibia; order Anura; family Dendrobatidae; genus Ranitomeya; species Ranitomeya variabilis. Next base: position 965,209,428 of record NC_135233.1, read on the forward strand.
GACATTTTAGGGTGATTTTGGGATATTAAGCAGATGTCATAGCTCCCAGCAATTCTGTCAACTGTATAGTGGTCATCACCGTGTACTACACATCTGCTAATATTGAATGTTGTAGCCTTAGTGTGGCAGTGACATGAATTACGTTCATCACCTTTTAAACAATCACTTGATTTTTGTACTAGAGTAACTGTTTCACTACAAAAATTGCATGTCAATTACATTTTATTTTATGTGTAACATAACTGTTCTGCAAAATCTAGCATTTAATCATTTAAAAAAACACAGCGCCTTCTTGCCCTTGTGATTTTAGTTCAGTCCTCCTGGCTTTGTCCTTACTCCATTTTCTGAGCTTACCCGCAAACTATATGCCCTCCGCCAGACAGAGCTCTTTTAATTCACCCCATTGGTTCAGCTCTAGCGCTACCTGTTTCAGCGGATTGCTGCCGTCATAAAAAGGTGAACTGTGGCACCTGCAGGCAAAGGCTAAAACAGGCAATTCCCCAGAACAAATTATTATAACCATGAAGACCTAGGGCTTGTTTACACATTGCACGATTGCAGCGTTTTTGCCATTTCTTTTTCATGCTTTCTTGTCATAAAAAAATGCTGTTATACTGTACCTGCAAAGTGACTTAAATTTCTGAAATCTCGGGGCACATGTTTCTTATTTTTGTCTTGCAGATTTGATGCAGTTTAGAATCTGCAGTATGTCAATTCTTTCAACATTTTTTCATTCATTTTCACCCTTGAAATGAATAGTGGGATAAAAAAAACGCATAAAAAGTGTGGCAAAAACATGCTTACTTTACGCAGGATTTTTCCTGCTAAGTGAAATTCATTTTTGGTGCAGAAATGCCAGCTGCAAATAATTATCATGTGCACTTACCCAGTGGCTAGTGTATTTGGTAACTTGTGGTGTGGCATTTTTGCACATTTTAGCTCAGTTAAATTACTTGCAGTTGTTTTCATTGAATTTTTAGTGTGTTTTTTAAATGTATTTTCTTTGTATTTTTGTATCTTTTTCTGGTATGTCATCTTTTAAACAAATCTGCTTTATTATTGATACATCCTGGTTAGGGATGATGGAATAACTTCGGATAACTCCTGATTTAAATAGCTACTGTGCTTACCGAATAGCTGCATTGGGAATCCCGATACTGGGAGCGCTCCGATAATCAGCTGTTTGGCGCCACAGCTGCATGTGTCGCAGCTGTGTGACAGTAACAACACATGCATTGAGAACCCAACAAAGAAACTCTCTATGCATGTGTTATGACTGTTACACTGCCGCGACACATGCAGCTGCGGCGCCAAACAGCTGATTATCGGGAGCGCTCCAGGTATCCGGGTTCCCGATGCAGCTATTCGGTAAGCACAATAGCTAATTGGATGAAGAGTTATCTGAAGTTATTCGCTCATTCCTAGTCCTGGTATTTTGCTTTGACAAAACTTTATTGACGCAATCATGTTGTCATGTCGGACACTGTTCAGACCAGGTCGTCTGACAGACAGCGGTAATTCCGCGTTTGACCACTGTTTGCTCATTGGCGTCGGCTAGTTTTCGTCTGGCTGCTCCGGGGTTAATTTATCTGATCCTCGGATTGGAAGCTGGGCCATGCCCATTTCCTTTAAATGGTTCTCCTGATCTTTGGGCGTCGCCGATTATAGCTTCTGTCTTATCCTTAGTTATCTCGGTCCGGAGTGGAGAGCTGGTTGTTGGAGAATCGTTGCTGGTGGTGTATTTTCCTTTGTCTTATTTACTCCTTCCTATATTTGTAGTTATTTTGCCCTGCACCTTTATAGTGTATTCCTGATTGACTGCGGCGTGGTGTATATTTTCCTTTATCCTTGTTTGTTATAATTGTGGGTATTGGTCTATTGCATTCACTGGGTGGTGGGCGGTGGTGTTCAGTCTAGGGCTGAATCAGGAATCAGGGTGAGGGTGGAGGCCTGAACATGCACACCTTCAGTGTAAACTTCAGGTAGAGGGTCAGACAGGGTTACCCTAGTCTGAGGGAAATTGCAGGGGCCCGGGTAATTAGCTCTCGCCCTCCTTGAATCCCCGTGACACATGTGTGTTAAATGTATTTCTGGTGCGTTTCCACAGTGTTTCTTTCTGCATCTAATGCAAGTCTATGGGGAAAATCCACACATTAAACTCCCACAAGAGAAATTGACAAGCTACGGGTTTCAAAAATGCACCGCTGGTCAGTTTACACTATGTAAAAAAAAACCATGAGATTCCTATAAATCCCATCCACTTTTCTGGAACTGTAAGACGCAGCGTCAAAACGTCAACAAATGTTAACATGGGAACTTAACCTTACGGTTGGAAAATTTGCAATAAAATTTGCATGTGTAACATGAGTATGTTGCTTTGGATTCACTGCACAATTTGTCTCTGCTACACTTAAAGGTTTGAAAGAAGCAATGGAAGAGAAATTGCTGTGGTTTTTAAAAATTCGCTTTGCACGTCCATTTTGGAGAAGAAATATAATGCAACATCTGGGTAAGATTTAAAGGGAATCTGTCACCCCCAAAATCGAAAGTGAGCTAAGCCCACCAGCATCAGGGGCTTATCTACAGCATTCTGGAATGCTAAAGATAAGCCCCGATGTATCTTAAAAGATGAGAAAAAGATGTTAGATTATACTCACCCAGGGGCGGTCCTGCTGCGGTCCGGTACGATGGGCGTCGCAGTCCAGTCCGGCACCTCCTATCTTCATCAGATGACATCCTCGTCTTGTCTTCACGCTGTGACTCTGGCGCAGGCATACTTTGTCTGCCCTGTTGAGGGCAGAGCAAAGTACTGCAGTTCGTAGGCGCCGGGCCTCCCTGACCTTTCCCAGCACCTGCGCACTGCAGTACTTTGCTCTGCCCTCAACAGGGCAAAGTATGCCTGCGCCGGAGCCGCAGCGTGAAGACAAGAAGAGGACGTCATCGTAAGAAGATGGGAAGGAGGCCCCAGACCGGACCGCGACGCCCATCATACCGGGACCGCCCCTGGGTGAGTATAATCTAACCTCTTTTCCTCATCTTTTAGGATACATCAGGACTTATCTACAGCATTCCAGAATGATGTAGATAAGCCCCTGATGATGGTGAGCTTAGCTCACCTTTGATTTTGGGGGTGACAGGTTCCCTTTAAAATATCTCATCCACATGCACAGTTCTGTAATTCGCTATGGATTTCACTTGTGCAAATCTGCAGGGTAAGTCCACAGAAATTCTGTGGATTTACCTTTCCTTTGTCTGAATGAATGCATTAACTGACTTCTTTGCATTTGCTCTTTTTCTTCTATGCGCAGATATTTCATGAGTCTTTTGATCTCACAGAATTCCTAAATGAGGGCAGAATGTATTTGGCCCCATGTATACACTTGTTAAGGCTCTTGCATAGGGACTCCCTTACAAATATACAGTCATGGCCGAAAGTTTTGGCACTCTTGAAATTGTTCCAGAAAATGAAGTATCTCTCCCAGAAAATTATTGCAACTACACATGTTTTGTTATACATATGTGTATTTCCTTTGTATTTACTGAAACAACACAAAAAACAGAGAAAAAACAGCACGTTTGACCTAATTTCACACAAAACCCCAAAATGGGCAGGACAAAACCTGTTTTTGTGTTGCTCCAATGCATACAAAAGACGTAAACGTGTGTAACAAAACAAGTGTAATTGCAATAATTTTGGGGGAAAATGCTTTATTTTCTGTACCAATTTCAAGGTTTCCAACACCTTCGGTCACAACTATCTATATATATAATTGTCTAAGGGTTTTTCCGTCTGTCTGTCTGTCTGTCCCGTTTATTCATTTGCTGATTGCCGCCTGGGCCTCGACCAATCAGCGACGGGCACAGTTTCGACGTAGAAATCCCGTGTCTCTGATTGGTCGAGGCCGCGCGGCCTCGACCAATCAGCGACGGGCACAGTATCGACGTAGATGTCATAATGGTTGCCATGGCGACGATGATGTCAAAAAGGTTGCCTCGACCAATCAGCGACGGGCACAGTCGGAATCATCATTGTCCATATATTACGGGGACATGCATATTCTAGAATACCCGATGCATTAGAATCGGGCCACAGTCTAGTATATATATATATATATATATATATATATATATATATATATATATATATACTGTATATATATTCACACACACATGTTGTGTTTTGATGATTCGGGCCGTAAGATTGTGTGATTGTCGGCTCAGACACCATGAACCTCCATACAGGAGCGCAATTTCACGTTTCACTACAGGGTTAACTATAGCGGAGTTGCTCTATGCAGTCTAATTTCTGTATACACAGGTGTGTTTAAGACCATCCTTTACACAGTAAAAGATGACTATTGACCACCTATTGTTAGGCATAAACTAATATGTGTCCAAGTTTAGTGTTCCTACATGTAAGAATGATTTTGAAGTCTTACATTCTATTTGCATTTTTATTTTGCATTTTTTTCTTCAATACTGTGCTAGAATATATACCCTTGTACTTACAAGAGATTTTAAAGTGTGGTTATACATTGCGGGTCAGTACTATGCAGCCATAGACAGACACAACTAAAGGGAGTTTGGTCAGCACAAAATGATTCTTCAGACCATGCACAGGTAATTAGTGAAATGGCCATGCATTGTCTTCCATCTTTCTTTGACCCATCTTCCTTGATTGACATCAATGGTTTAATAAGAGTCAGAGGAGCTTAAGGCCCCGTCTCACATAGCGAGATCGCTAGCGAGATCGCTGCTGAGTCACAAGTTTTGTGACGCAACAGCGACCTCAGTAGCGATCTCGCTATGTGTGACACGTACCAGCGATCAGGCCCCTGCTGCGAGATCGCTGGTCGTGTCAGAATGGCCTGGACCTTTTTTTGGTCGTTGAGGTCCCGCTGACATCGCTGAATCGGTGTATGTGACACCGATCCAGCGATGTCTTCACTGGTAACCAGGGTAAACATCGGGTTACTAAGCGCAGGGCAACGCTTAGTAACCCGATGTTTACCCTGGTTACCAGCGTAAATGTAAAAAAAACCAAACACTACATACTCACCATCTGATGTCCGTCAGGTCCCTTGGCGTCTGCTTCCTGCTCTGACTGAGCCGCCGTAAAGTGAGAGCACAGCAGTGACGTCACCGCTGCGCTCTGCTCTTAGTGTACGGCGGCTCAGTCAGAGCAGGAAGCAGACGCCAAGGGACCTGACGGGCAACAGATGGTGAGTATGTAGTGTTTGTTTTTTTTACATTTACGCTGGTAACCAGGGTAAACATCGGGTTACTAAGCGCGGCCCTGCGCTTAGTAACCCGATGTTTACCCTGGTTACCCGGGTGCTGCAGGGGGACTTCGGCATCGTTGAAGACAGTTTCAACGATGCCGAAGTCGTTCCCCTGATCGTTGGTCGCTGGAGAGAGCTGTCTGTGTGACGGCTCCCCAGCGACCACACAGCGACCACACAGCGACGCTGCAGCGATCAGCATCGTTGTCTGTATCGCTGCAGCGTCGCTGTGTGAGACGGGGCCTTTAGAGCCTAATGGAAACTATGAGGGAAGGTGTCGTGCTTGGTTTGACGAGTCATTTTGTGGTCACAGGGTCCCTTTAAAGATGGACACCCAGGAAAATTTAGATTCCTTAGTCCCTTAGCAATATGCATGCTGTGCAGTGTGTATAGGTTTATATACTTACCTATACTCTTTTTCTCATATTATCACGGTTCTGGCCTTCTTATTTGTCTACTGACTACATTTCAGACTAACCAAATCACGTAGTGTCTTTTTTATGAATTTGAAGTTGATTTCCTTAACGCAGTCCTTTGAGACCGACATTGAGAATATCATAAAATTCCACTGAGAAAACAAATTCTGTTCCACACAAAAGACACCATATGAGACAGCTTATCTGAATAGCAGTCACATGGTGAAGAAGAGAATCTTAACGTCGCCGATATCACATAAAGAAAAAGTCTCTTTTAAGCTTTTAGCCCTATGGTAAGAACTTAATATAGTGTCTTCAGTTTCTGCCTAAATATAGCCCCTTGTAAGGAGATATCACACCTAACCTTCTGCATACAATCCCATGTGAAAATACATCAGTCTTCTCCAGCTAGCTTTCTTCATCATACAGTGCCATATATTGTAAAAAACCTTATTCTGCCCTTTCAGCCAAATGCAACATGCAGACTAATGTAAAAAGATATCACTTCCTCTGTTCAGCCCGTCTATGTACAACCGCATTGTAACAACTCTGCTGGCATCACGGCATGGCCTCACATCTCTCACACTATCTTACCCACTGCTCCAGGCCATGATGTGGTTTCTGTTTTATGCCAGCTCCATGTTCTGTGTCTCTGCTCTCTGCATGCTTTATGGCTTTGTGTATAGGGGGGCGGCGCCTGAACTCTCTGGTTCTTATAGCAATCAGGTGCATCTGTCTAATCTGTTCCTGACCAATTACCAAGAGGCCTCCAGTATATAGTGCAGCTCCACCCAGTGTTCTGGGCCTGTGCAATGTGTTAGCTCAGTTAGTGTTTAGCTTCTGAGTTTGCCAGGCCTTGCTGTGAGTTACTCCCTCTCTGGAGGCTTTTCTCTGTATTTTTGCCTTGGTCTTGTTGTCCGCCCTCCAGGAGGCAGAATATCCTGGTCCCTGTGTCTTTGTCCTTGTGTCTTGTTCCATTGCCTTGTCTGTACTTAGTCTTATCTCTGTCTCCTTGTCTGTGGCTTCCTTCCCTGCTGTGTCTTTCCTTGTGTTCTCAGTCTGCTTACACTCTGCACTCTTGCAGCTCTGCCTGCTCTGTACCTTTGTGGCTTTTACCTCTGATCCACACTCCTGCGGTTCTGCTCCGTTCTTCTCTGTTTCGCTCCCGTTGCTGTAAGAATCTTTCTGCAGCTCCCCTCCGCATTCCTTGCGGTTCTGCTCCGTTCATCTCTGCTCCGCTCCCGTTGCTGTAAGAATCTCTTTCTGCAGCTCCTCTCCGCATTCCTTGCGGTTCTGCTCCGTTCATCTCTGCTCCGCTCCCGTTGCTGTAAGAATCTCTTTCTGCAGCTCCTCTCCGCATTCCTTGCGGTTCTGCTCCGTTCATCTCTGCTCCGCTCCCGCTGCTGTAAGAATCTCTTGCTGCAGCTCTTCTCCACATTCCTTGTGGTTCTGCTCTGCTTTGCTTTTATTGCTGCGCTATCTCTTGCTGCTCTACCTTTCCTATCCGCAGCCTTGCGGTTCTCTTCCTGTGTGAACAGGTCTCAACCTGTTCCTTCATTCTCCCTTCCTTCTGGTTTATTTCCATACCTACATCTCCTGTGTGAACAGGTCCGACCTGTTCCTCCTAACTACATATCCGTACCTGCATCTCTAGTGTGAACAGGTCCCTACCTGTTCCTTCTTACACCACATCAACCAGTCCTGTGTTCTCTGCCGTGCCTGCCAATCCAGTGTTCCTGCCAATCCCGTGTTCCTGCCAGTCCTACCGTTCCTGCCGTGCCTTCCAGTCCTGTGTTTCCTGCCGTCCTAGCCAGTCCTGTGTTTCCTGCCGTCCCTGCCAGTCCTGTGTTCCTGCCAGCCCTGTGTTCTCTGCTGTGTCTCTGCCAGCCCTGTGTTCTCTGCCATGTCTCTGCCAGCCCTGTGATCTCTGCTGTGTCTCTGCCAGCCCTGTCTCAGCCGTGCCAGCCTACTCGTCTGAGTTTCAGCCGTGCTCTTCTGCCAGTCCTGCCTGATGCCTGCACCAATCCAGGTATTCCTGTCTCCCAAGTGGGATCAGCAGCCACAGCCAGACACCGCCCTGGAGTAGCACCTGGCAGCTGCCTGCTGCACAAGCCTGACCTCACCATCAGGGGCTCCAGTGAAAACCCAGGCAGCTGTCATAGTCACGCCCCTTCCAGGGTAGTCTGGTTTGTGGCACAGTGGGGCCACAAACCCCCCGAGCTCACGCCTACCAGTCAGGGCGTGAGCGTGACACGCATTTTACAGAACATCACTCCTTTCAGCCTCTATATACAGCCATATCCTGCAGTATTTCAAACCTCTAAGCCTGTTTATATACTGCCCCCTCCTGCAGTACATCACTTCTTTCAGCCACTGTATATGCAGCCCCATCCTGCAGAACATCACTGCTTTCAGCCCCTCTATACCCAAACTCATTCTGTAGTACACAGTTCTCAGACTCTCTATGCATAGTCACCCTGCAGAACATCATTCCTAATATCTACATACAGTCCCATCTATATAAAGCCCTACCTTGTAGAGCATCCCTTCCCTAATTTAGATGCATACACTTGCACTGCTGATGCTAACTGATATTTTCTCTGCATGGAAATCTTTGCCCCTTCCCATAACATCCTCTTTCACAGGAGTAGCTCAATTGTAGATAAGAATTTGAGGAGTAGGAAAGGACTACTAGTTGCTCCAACTCTGATTACTGCTGTAGCCATCTTGACATACAAACACAGTGCCTTCAGCAGATAAACAAAACAGCTGATTACTGCTGATGGAGCACTCTGAGTGTTGGACGGCTGCAGCAGCAATCTTTTATTGTGAACTGTCTCCTCAGCACTTCCTCTTCCCTACCTGCTAATTGTGCCTAGGGCACATACCTCATCTATCTTCATCCCCAAGTTATTCTATGAAGTCTTGCTTGTCTGCTATGCCTGTTAAACAAGAAGAAGTGATGCTTTCCAAAGTATACAGAACTAAGAAGGTTTGGCTTTCGAAACGTGGAGGTTTCATTGATGCCTCCCCCTTCATTTTTTATTTTTGCAAAGTGTACATCCTTTTAATGGATTAACAAAAAAAATCACGATTTTTCTCCTAATGAATTAGAAGCTGGACCTTCTCTTAAACTTGCTCTCTTGAGCTCCATGTTCCTTTAAACCAGCTGATTAGTTGGGGTGATGGGAGTCATAACCCCCATCAGCACTAGGGATAACCTCAAAGGCAGGCCATCAATATCAAAGACCTGGAAAATCGTTACCCATAGAGCAAGCAGACAACTGATCAATGAGTGCCGATAGTTGGACTTCCACTAATCTCATAGGCTATCAATATTGTGTTCTCAGAAATCCCCTTTAAATTTTTGCTAAATTTTTTATGCAGAGGTTGTGGTATTTTGACAGATGTTCTTCAATATATCATAAGTATTTAGTTCACACTGGGAACTCTACAATATTTGTGAATAATTTTGTGGAGTAAAGACAAAAATAGTTTTTGCGTAGTTTATATTTTTCAGGAGATTGCAGGAATGCTGCTAATGATCTTCAGGTGTGCACAAGTTGTAATAAATACTTTAAGTTTAACATAACTATTTCTTGGTCTTCACATCTGTTTTTCCACTTAAATTTTTCTGTGTTGTCTATATAACAAGTAAACATTTTTCTGTCTTATTACTGTTCAAGAATGACATCAATGGCAGAAAAAAACACCACCTTCAAATAATATTTTTTTATTTTGTATATTCATTTCTCTGTATGATTTTTATTTCCTAATGAGAAACTAGAACAAAAACATCATGCCTAGACCATGCTGCATTTTGATAAAATGTTCATGACCTCCAAAATGCTCCAAGAGGGTAACAAATGTAAATGATGTCTATGTAGACCTCGTTGTTTGTTGTTTTTTTAAAGGCATGCTGTTATTTTTGCATAGTACTATGCATATTCTAGTCTGTTAGGTGGAAAATTGCTGCTAAGTAAAAATGCTTGTATAAACAAAAGAGTTCATAGTTTATTTTTTATCAATTAACAAAATGAAAAGTGAATAGGCAAAAGAGAAATCTAAATAAAATCAATATTTGATGTAATAACTTCTCTTGGCCTTCAAAACAGGAAAACATTCTTCTAGGAACACTTGTGCATAGTTTTGAAGGCACCCGGTAGGAGTTTGTTCCAAATATCTTGGAGAACTAACCACAGATCGTCTGTGCATGTAGGCTTGCGGAAATCATTATGTTCCCTCATAAGTCTCATGCAATTTGGCATTGACTCAGTGATGTTGAGGTCAGTGCTCTGTGATTGCCATATCATCACTTCCAGAACTCCTTGTTCTTCTTTACACTCCAGATAATAATTAATCACATTGGCTGTATGTTTCAAATTGTTGCCCTACTGCAACTTTGCAGCCAATCAGATACCTCACGGATACAAATGCATAATGTATATGGAGCGCCCCCACGTCAGGGCAATGGGATACTCGGCACCGGGTCTATCTCTCTTGGTTCTGGGGATGTCATGGTGGCCAGACCCGGTCCGTGGCCCTTCTGAGGGGTGTCCAATTTAAGGGTAAGTTTGTCTGATGTTCGTGACGCCACCTGTGGTATTCGGTCAGGGTGACCGATGCTGCTCGGGGTCCGCTGGGGTGATGGAATGGCAGCTAGACGGTATACCTTCCCACAGGTGAAGTATGTCCCCAGGGCTTCCCAGATGTGTAGGTGGTGATGGTGGACGTCGTAACGCGCAATAAATAATGAGGACACAAAGGTTGCAGTCTCTTTACTTTTTACTGAAGACTTCAGAGTCCACAGTCCAGAGTACCGTTCACAGGGCACGCAGAGTCCAGCCGGTCTGAAGGCACATCCAGAGTTCCCTTATCCAGGTGGAAATCAGTAGCCTTCCTACTAGTGTGTTGTAGTACCTCCCTGCTGAGCACCACAAGATAGTCCTCACAACTTTCCTGGATGTTTCTGATGTTCTCTCTCTCTCTGTCCCCCAGATGATATGGATAGGACAACCCGTATGATGGGGTAGGCCTGGAGCTTATTTATAGGGACCTTAGAGTCGCCCCTCTCCCACAATTTGCCTCCGTGTCTTCATAGGTAGTAAGGTCGGGCAGCCAACTTAGAATCAACTGTCCTGCTGGTCTCTGAAGTAATGCGTAGAGCCTATTACTCCCTCGGTGTTCCGGCCACCGGCTATGCGCCTCAGAAGGAGGCTGCCGATCTTGGGGCAGAACTCCTCCCGGTATTATCTCCTTGTGCTGTGACTTCGTTTCTCACTCTCCACAAAACAATTTGCTTCATGTCCTTTCTTAGGATGCTGCTGCAATGGGTGCAGGCGCAGCTCCATAATGTTCTATCTCATGCTTGGTCTCTGTGAGGATCCCACCCCTGACAGGGACCCTCTGTCTGCAGCTCAGATGTTCCTCCTTTCCCCCTGTCTGCCTGACAGGTCCTCTCTGGGTCAAACCCAGGTAGCTTCTCCCTAACTTCCTATCCAACCCACCAGTTTTACCCGTGTGTGAGGAGTGGCCTAGTAGATAGTACCTTTGCTCCCCCTAGTGGACTGGAGTGTGAAGTGTAGTGTGTGACTGTGATACCTGGCAAGGTGAACTCCTTTAGTACCATCAGACGTAATATCGCTCCCCCTGGTGGAAGAGCGACATTACTGCAACGACCAGGACTCTGGGGCACTGCACATAAGTATCTACCTGTATTTCAAAGCATTGAGGACACCCTTAATTCTGACCAACTCTCCAAACCCTTTTGCCGAAGTACAATACAAAACTTGCGAGGAGACTCCACCTTTGCTTCACTGATACTTATAGATATTATCTCTCAATCCCTTTGTTGAACTAACTGCCTTCTGCTACTTGCACATATTGTACATTTTGACTCATCAATCCAGAGCACTTGCTGCCATTTTTCTGCATCCAGTTCATGACTTCATGCATAGTTGCTTCACAAAGTCTTGTTTTCTTGTTAAAGGTATGGCTTTTTTTCCATGAAGACTACTTCCGATCAGACTTCTCTGGAAAGTAAAACCAAAGAAATTAGCTGGAACACATGTTGGTATACGATCACTGTTTTGGTGCACAGTCATACTGTGGCCATTAAAAAAACATAACCTAGGATAGAAACAATATTAGCAAATACTCTGCAGTAAGTGAATAAGCTAAAACTTAGATGTCACTGTTTTGATAAAAAAAAATGCATAAAAGACATCCCACAGCGACAAGGTATACCCAATCAGGATTGTCCTATGTGCCAGCAGACCTCAATAGATGGGGCAGAGAAGGACCCACACCTGACTGTTTAAACACATATCCGTGGAAAACTATATAAACTAAAAGCACAGCCCAAAAAGGGTGAGCACGCCCCTCTGTATGTACAACGTACAAAAAAAAAGAAAAACGACATTCTCTTAATGGGGCTCATACCAGAAAGATTTAAAGAAACACATATTATAGTCATACCCAAACCAGGCAAGGACCCCCTTGAGGCCTGCTCTTACTGACCCATTTCCCTTACTGATGTAGACCAGAAGATTATGTAAAAAATAATGGCGGACAGATTGGCAGTAGTATTACCCCAACTGGTGAACCCTGCACAAGTGGGATTCGTTAAGGGTAGGGCGGCGGTGAAAAACATACGAAAGGTAGTAACTGTGTTGGACAGGGTGGGTTGCCGCAGCCAGTGGGAAGAGAAACCGGCTTTGCTGGCTCTGGATGCAGAAAAAGCTTTTGATAATGTTAGCTGGGACTGGCTGGGGGCAACTCTGGACTCGTTCAACATAAAGGGCAATTTTAGAATATACATGGAGGGGGTGTATAGGGCCCCGACAGCTAGAATACACACGCCAAGCTTCCTCTCTGAGCCATTTCATTTATATAAAGGGACCAGGCAGGGGTGCCCGATATCACCACTACTGTTCAACTTGGCACTGGAACCCTTTGCTCGGTATATGGAAGAGTCAGATTTATTTGAGGGAATCGGGGTGGGCTCTAACAGCACTAAAATAGCATTATTTGCAGATGATGTCATCTTGGTTTTGTCCCAGACACTGGAACAATTAGGAAATATCTTTCAGTTTATACAGAAATTCGGTGAATACTTGGGCTATAAGGTCAATATCACCAACAGAGAACTCTTGGAATTGGGGGACAAAACGCCAGCAGAACAATGGAAGAAACTAGGTTTAGAACTACATATTGCAATGACACATATCACCTACCTGGGAATTAAGATAGGCAGGCCTCCGGCACAACTATATTCACTAAATTATACACCTCTCATCGAAAAAATGGTAGGAGAACTTCGGAGATGGCAGAATCTACCGCTATGTCTTCTGGGAGGATGCCATTTAATTAAAATGATCAGCTTTGCCAGACTACTATACCCACTACAGACATTACCCCTGATACTCAAACATCTAGATATAAACAAAATTAATAGAGCTTTTACCCATTTTATATGGGCCGGTAAAAGGCCCAGAATCGCATTTGGAAAACTGATGCTAACTAGGAGTGAAGGTGGGATCAATTTTCCTGAAGTCAGAGTCTACAGCATAGCAAGTCTTTTTAGACATGTGATAGATTGGCTGCAGGAGACTAACTGCTACTCTAATACCCTATTGGAAAGACAGCTGGCGGCGCCATGTGAATTAAATGCCCTCCTACATACAAAACCGGCCAAACTCCCGCAAAATGTAAGATCCTCCCTATTGCTTCGGATACGATCGTATTCTGGAAGATAGTAAGGATGGCATTTGGCCTTCCTTTACAGATCTCTAAACATATGCCACTATTTGGTCACCCGGAATTTCCCCAGAGAACAGAAATCAAAAGAGCGATAGGACAAGCAGGCAATAACATGAAGAAAGCAGGGGATATTATGCATACAGAGGTTAAGCAATGGCTGAGCCCACAAGAAGTCATGGACAAATTCCTTAGAGAAAGCAGACACTTCCTACAGGTCATGCAAATCCATTCTTTTTGCTTATCTAGACTTCGTAGGCTGTTTAATGAAATGGAACTACATATTCTAGATTTATATAGTGGGTATGAACACTCAGAATGCGAGCATATCCTCAATATATAACACTCTAAGACATAAATTCCTGAAGCTAAAGCAAAACAAGCTGTTTAAGACTTGGGAGAAATGGATAAGGATATCGCAGAGACAATTCTACAGGGGTGGGAACAGGTAAAAATATCCATTTTATGTGAAAGATGGAGGGAAACCTCTATTTTAAGCATACAGCATTATACGGTTTCAATATCCCATCCTCTCCTAGATTCCTCGACAGGATTACTGCGTGCCCTAAGTGTGGAATGCCTTCAACAAATCTTTGGCACGGGGTGTGGGAATACAGGGCAGTTAAAGAGTCCTGGAAACAGATAGGGGAGCAGGTTCAATCGTGCTGGGGAATCCTTCTCCCACAAATGCCACAAACTATGTTATTCCACCAGTTAAGACCCCCGGAGACACAACCCACAAGATCCCTAAAAACATCCAGACATTCTTAGTTGTAGCCTTACGTGGTTTATTTGGCGAATGTCTTAAACCAAACACCCCATCGATGGTGATGATAATAGCCCAGATGAAACACTTACTGGGAATTGAATTAATAGAGGCAGAAAGGAGTAAACCTGCAGGGAAAGTATTTCCACTGTGGAAAACGTTCATTGGTTTCCACTATAGCCCCCATGAATTATCGAGAATGATTAGTCCCTTCTGCCACACGGAATGGTACTGTCTGGAGGATCTAAGCAGGATGTTAGGGGTCTTGGGAACTATTCCAGATGTATAATGACTATTAAAGGTACAACATATATTACCATAGAACGACACTCTTGACAATGCAAAATACAGAAAAAGAGATTCTCTTCCTTCCCCTATTACCCTTCTATGTAGTTAGTCTGTCCTTTATTTCTCTTACTGTTTCCCCAAAATTTGTGTTACTAGGCATTGACGGAGATCCAACTATGTTTCTATATACTATTTTTAAAAAGTTATGAGGACCTATTGTCTGACAAGTCAGATTTGTATATGTACTTTTGGTAATTTACAGTGTCATTGCTGATGCTATATTATGTTATCCTATCCGATGTTATGTTCCAAGAAATCAATAAAAATTATGTTAAAAAAAGCAAAACCAAAGAAACAGCTGGAGCACATGTTGGTATAAGTGCAAGGTGTAGCTGCACATTCATACTGTGACCATTAACAAACATGACCTAAGATAAAAACAAAATGAGTAAATATCCAGTAGTAACTAAATAAGAAAATAGTAATAGTACATGTAAATAACACAGGGTACTTACTTAGTTGACACTGTTTTGATAAAAAAAAATGTAAAAGCTGTCCCACCGTGAGAATGCGTACTCAATCAGGATGGTCCTATCTCTAATGTAGAATCTCTGTACGTGCCAGCAGGCCTCAATAGATGGGGCAGAGCAGGACCCAGACCTGCTTGGAATTGTTCACCATATCCCTTTCTTTTTCATCTGGACTAAACGCCTTGATGCATTTTCGCAGCCAGAACACGTTTCTATAGACTTCTCTCTTCTAAGGTCTTCTGTTGCACATACTGAAATGATGCCCTTCAAAATAACAGTGTCATTATAATGCCACCGGAATAGAAATATCAACTCTTGCGTGGAACTAAATAAACTTTATGCTGTGCTTCTGAATCAATAATTGCTGCTCACAATACCCCTGCATAAAAAATTAAACCAACACCATCCCTCTTATGGTACAATGCCTCCATTATCCTCTACTTTAAAATATGCCCACCACACCTCCCTCTTTATATATTATGACCACCACACCAATCCCTTAATATTCTATGACAGCTACACTGTCTGTACTTGTGAACTATGACTGCTGTTATAAACTATAACTATCCCACTGTGTCCTTTTTCCATACTGAGCCCCCATGCTGCCTTTATTCCATAATGAGTCCCCCATGCTGCCACTTGTCCACACTGAGCTCCCAATGCTGCCCCTTCTTCATACTAAGTCCCCTATTCTGACCTTTTAACATGCTCAACCTCCCTTGCTTCCATATACTGAGCCCCCATGACGCCCTCTTTCCATGCAGAGCTCCCCATAGTGACCATTCTCCATACTGTTCACCCTATGATGTCTTCAATACTGAGCACCACATGTTGCCCCCCCTATCTATACTGAGCCACCCATGCTGTCCCTTCTCTGTGCTGAGCCCCTATGCTTCCCCTTCTCCATACTGAGCCGAATATGCTGCCCCTTTTGCATAATGAGCAAATATCCAGAACCTTCTCCATACTGGAGTCCCCATGCTGTCCCTTTTCTTTACTTAGCCCCTACACTGTTTATCTCTATACTGAGCCCCCCATGCTGCCTCTTCTCCATAGTGAAACCAACATTCTGCTCTGTCTAAAGGAGACCCAGCAATGCCGCTTCTCCATATTTAGCGTCCCTCACTGTCCCTCCTCCATACTGAGTCTCCTACGCTATGCTGTCTCCATACTGAATCCCTATGCAGGGGAGGGGAGAATAAAAATAAATTGGGGTTTTTTTGCACTCTCAGTCCTGGAAGTTGTCCCTTGCAAACCATTACCCAAGGTCTAGTGACTAGTGGCAAATGTCGTCCTGTATCTAGAGTAATTGCACATTTCATAAATAAATGTTTGCTTAGTAAATTTTCTGAAGTTCAGATGTCTGCGAAATTCTGTTTACTGAATTATTTATCACTTTATGGTATATTATCTCTGTATGCATTATAGTTTTCAGATTTTCGTAAGTTGGCCTACAAAATACCCCAGCTGCATTCTAGATGCAGAGTGGTGACACTAATAGTGACACACCAACTCCAGAAATTCATGTACTGTAGGAGAACAAGGAGTAAACAGGTGAATACAGTAAAAAGATATACAGTACAGACCAAAAGTTTGGACACACCTTCTCATTTAAAGATTTTTCTGTATTTTCATGACTATAAAATTGTAAATTCACACTGGTGGCATCAAAACTATGAATTAACACATGTGGAATTATATACTTAACAAAAAAGTGTAAAACAACTGAAAATATGTCTGATATTCTAGGTTCTTCAAAGTAGTCACCTTTTGCTTTGGTGACTGCTTTGCACACTCTTGGCATTCTCTTAATGAGCTTCAAGAGGTAGTCACTGGGAATGGTTTTCACTTCACAGGTGTGCCCTGTCAGGTTTAATAAGTGGGATTTCTTGCCTTATAAATGGGGTTGGGACCATCAGCTAAGTTAAGCAGAAGTCTCGTGGATAAACAGCTGATAGTCCTACTGAATAGACTGCTAGCTGCTTTTTTCTTGCCATAATACAAATTCTAAGTAAAGAAAAATGAGTGGCCATCACTACTTTAAGAAATGAAGGTCAGTCAGTCCGAAAAATTGGGAAAACTTTGAAAGTGTCCCCAAGTGCAGTGACAAAAACCATCAAGCGCTACAAAGAAACTAGCTCACATGAGGACCGCCCGAGGAAAGGAAGACCAAGAGTCACCTCTGCTTCTGAGGATAAGTTTATCCAAGTCACCAGCCTCAGAAATCGCAGGTTAACAGCAGCTCAGATTAGAGACTGGGTCAATGCCACACAGAGTTCTAGCAGCAGACACATCTCTACAACAACTGATAAGAAGAGACTTTGTGCAGCAGGCCTTCATGGTAAAATAGCTGCTAGGAAACCACTGCTAAGGACAGGCAACAAGCAGAAGAGACTTGTTTGGGCTAAAGAACACAAGGAATGGACATGAGGCCAGTGGAAATCTGTGCTTTGGTCTGAAGAGTCCAAATTTGAGATCTTTGGTTCCAACCACCGTGTCTTTGTGCGGCACAGAAAAGGTGAACAGATGGACTCTACATGCCTGGTTCTCACCGTGAAACATGGAGGAGGAGGTGTGATGGTGTGGGGGTGCTTTGCTGTTGACACTGTTGGGGATTTATTCAAAATTGAAGGCTTACTGAACCAGCATGGCTACCACAGCATCTTGCAGCGACATGCTGTTCCATCCGGTTTGTGTTTAGTTGGACAATCATTTATTTTTCAACAGGACAATGACCCCAAACACACCTCCAGGCAGTGTAAGGGCTATTTGACCAAGAAGGAGAGTGATGGGTTGCTACGCCAGATGACCTGGCCTCCAGTCACCAGACCTGAACCCAATCGACATAGTTTGGGGTGAGCTGGATGGCAGAGTGAAGGCAAAAGGGCCAACAAGTGCTAAGCATCTCTGGGAACTCCTTCAAGATTGTTGGAAGACCATTTCCAGTGACTACCTCTTGAAGCTCATCAAGAGAATGCCAAGAGTGTGCAAAGCAGTCATCAAAGCAAAAGGTGGCTACTTTGAAGAACCTAGAATATAAGACATAATTTCAGTTGTTTCACACTTTTTTGTTAAGTATATAATTCCACATGTGTTAATTCATAGCTTTGATACCTTCAGTGTGAATTTACAATTTTCATAGACATTGAAATACAGAAAAATCTTTAAATGAGAAGGTGTGTCCAAACTTTTGGTCTGTACTGTACATTTTTTCTAAAGAAGCATTAAAAGGATTGAAATCATAAGGTAAAGTGACGCTATATAAGAGTAAACAGATACACCAGGGTCACAACTCAAAAATACAACAGTGATTTAACATTGCCTGTGCACTTAACAATAAGGCATGCAGAGTACAAGTATATCAAAGAATATGTCCTGGTAAATACCATCCCAAATAGCAGCATTAGAAAAAGTGAACTGAATATTCTTCGAGAGTCACACAAAAGGATGGTGCTTAACAGAGTTAGTACCCTGGGCAGCATGACAATACCCCAGCGCGCGTTTCACATATTTCAAACATAATGTAACTTTACCTTGTGATTTCAATCCTTTTAATGTTTCTCTAATATAATGTATATCTTTTTTACTCTTATCACCTAATTACTCATTGTTCTACTGTAAACGTTAATTAGGTTGTGTACTTGTTTATTGGATGGGTTTCACTGTGTTATAGACATATGAGATGTTCTATAACAGAGTAATTCTTAAAAATACCATGATTTGTTGAATTAGAATGATTGCTTTGCTGTTTTGTGGGGTGTCTGGGCCACATAGGTTTTTCCTTTTTTTAAACAGAGCAGCTGAATATGTCGTAAAATTCTGAGTTGTGATAAATATTGACATGCATCACAAGGTGCTGGAAGCAGCTAAGCTGTCAAATCCTGTATTAAAGCTAATATTATGCATCTCTTTGCATGATGCCCCTCCAGATGTGCCATCCGTCACTGCCTCCCAGATGTTACTTTATCGAGCAAAGGCTGAACTGCATACTGTAAGGATCGTTATTAATAACAGTTGAAGAAATTGGAACTCTCTGGGAATAACGAAAGGGGAAAAGCCCAAACAGAAATATTTAATTAAAATAAAATTTATTTAAAATAAAAAAATGGATGTAGTTTGTATCTCTGATTTTTTTTATCAATAGTGGATTTTATGGCAATCTGATAAAAATGATGGCTTTGTATGTTTTGTTTTTAATGTAGCACAGTCCATTATTTTTAGAGCCATCTGAGTTTTCTCAAATCTCAACAGTCAAACCTCTTTCATATGGTCCAATACATTTAGATTTTAGAGTTATTAGGCTATTTTTACAGTGAATATTGGAACAGTTATTGTGTACATGTCTACAACTGTCTTATTCCTCTAAGTAGGATGTATGAAAATCTATGTGCCTGCCACAAAAGCATCCTGATTCTCATTAATGAAAATACCACATCATTTCTGCAACTAATCCGCTATAACTGAATATACTCTTAGCCTTCTTTTACATTGATGTACAGTATTTCGATTGCTTTTTTAAATCCATATTTATGAACCAAAACGAAGAGCGGGTTAAAAATAGGGGAAGTGGTATGAATGTTTCCATTATCTCTTTTCTTTGTGATTGTTTTATGTTTTTAGGGCTCTTTTCCATTTGCAAGAAACACGTCCGTGTCTCGCATGTGAAAACCAAGCTCTGGCGCCGGCACTTTGTAGCGGAGCGTGCAGCTCCACGTGTTGCTATGCGGCCGCACGCTCCGCTCTGGAGTGCCGGCGCCAGAGCTTGGTTCTCACATGTGAGAGACGGACGTGTTTCTCGCAAATGGAAAAGAGCCCTTATTCACAAATACTGATGTAAAATACTCACGAATAAGAATGTCATGTGAGAGTGGCCCAACAACCGCAACACCTAGACTGAACTAAACCAAGATCAGCAATCACAGTTTGTGTTCTGAGTGTCACGGATGTATGATTCCAAAGTAGAAATTTAGATAAGACTTTCAATGTGATTCATCATATGCATTTTAAGTAATATATCTGCTTGATATTTTTTTGTACTGGTAGATTTTCAACAAAATTCTCCAAAATTGCACACAATCCTTAATAAATTTGGGACAAATGTGAAAATGTTTTATTTAATTACAACCACTTCAATAAGCTTTAAAATGTTGCATGTTACACTATTGCTCTTTGAACCAAGGGTGTTATGGTTACCCCAATGACCAGGGGAATAAAAATACAAAACAGACTAGCTCTCGGGTGATGGAAACTAAGGTCGACCGTGACCTGAACCTGACCCAACACTTACAGTAGCCGGGGGATGTACCTACGATGCCCTAGACACCACGCGCCAGCCGGAGATCTAACTACCCCTATAAGAGGAATATACAGGCCTGCCTTACCTCCAGTGAGGAACCCCAAAAGATGATAGTAGGCCCCCACAGATATTGACGGTGAGTTCAGAGGAAATGACATACGTAGGATGAACAGCAGATTTAGCACAGTGAGGTCCGCTTACTAGATAGCAGAAGGACAGGAAAGTGTTACTTCACGGTCGACCTAAAAATCACTATTCAAAAACACCATCCAGAAATTACTTTAAACTCCAGTGACAACTCATGCCACTGGAGTAGTAATTTTCTGTCCACAAGAGCTTCCAGCACTGAAGAGTCACATTGCAGATAGCTGGACAAAAATAGCAAAAACAAGAAACAAAATTCAACTTAGCTGAACTGGAACTTGAGGCAGGTGAATGCAACAGAATGCTACTAGCACATTGTTGGCCGGCATGTGACTAACAGCCAAGCAGCCTTAAATAGGAAACTCCCCTAGAGGGTGGCGACAGGTAATCAGAGATGGAGGAAGGCACATAAGAGACACTACCATAACAGACCACCGGGGGAGCCCACAAACCGAATTCACAACAGTACCCCCCCCTTAAGGAGGGGGCACCGAACCCTCACCAGAACCACCAGGGCGACCTGGATGAGCACTATGAAATGCACGAACCAAATCGGGAGCATGAACATCGGATGCTGTCACCCAAGAATTATCCTCCTGGCCATAACCTTTCCACTTAACCAGATACTGAAGTTTCCGTCTGGAAACACGGGAGTCCAAGATCTTTTCCACCACATACTCCAATTCACCCTCAACCAACACAGGAGCAGGTGGATCAGCAGAAGGAACAACCGGTACCTCATACCTCCGCAATAATGACCGATGGAAAACATTATGGATATTAAAAGATGCTGGGAGGTCCAAACGAAAGGACACAGGATTAAGAACCTCCAGAATCCTATAAGGGCCGATAAACCGAGGCTTAAACTTAGGAGACGAGACCTTCATAGGAACAAATCGAGAAGACAGCCACACCAGGTCCCCAACACAAAGACGAGGACCAATACGCCGATGACGATTAGTGAACTGTTGAGTCTTCTCCTGGGACAACTTCAGATTGTCCACAACCTGTCCCCAAATCTGATGCATCCTATCAACCACAGCATCCACTCCAGGGCAATCCGAAGACTCCAATTGACCGGACGAAAACCGAGGGTGAAACCCTGAATTACAAAAAAATGGAGAAACCAAAGTGGCAGAACTAGCCCGATTGTTAAGGGCAAACTCTGCCAATGGCAAAAAGTCAAGCCAATCATCCTGATCAGCGGACACAAAACACCTCAAGTAAGTCTCCAAGGTCTGATTAGTACGCTCAGTCTGGCCATTAGTCTGAGGATGGAATGCAGACGAAAAAGACAAATCGATACCCATCCTGGCACAGAACGTCCGCCAAAATCTAGACACAAACTGAGTACCCCTGTCAGACACTATATTCTCAGGAATACCATGCAAACGCACCACATTCTGAAAAAATAGAGGAACCAACTCAGAGGAGGAGGGCAATTTGGGCAAAGGTACCAAATGAACCATCTTGGAAAAACGGTCACAAATCACCCAGATGACAGACATCCTACGAGAAACCGGAAGGTCAGAAATAAAGTCCATAGAGATGTGCGTCCAAGGCCTCTTAGGAATAGGCAAGGGCAACAACAACCCACTGGCCCTAGAACAGCAGGGCTTGGCCCGAGCACAAACATCACAAGACTGCACAAACATGCGCACATCTCGAGACAAAGAAGGCCACCAGAAGGACCTAGACACCAAATCCCTGGTGCCAAAAATTCCAGGATGACCTGTCAACGCGGAAGAATGAACCTCCGAGATAACTCTACTGGTCCAATCATCAGGGACAAACAGTCTACCAGGCGGACAGCGATCAGGCCTATCCACCTGAAACTCCTGCAAAGAACGCCGCAGGTCTGGGGAGACAGCTGACAATATCACCCCATCCTTCAGGATGCCGGTAGGTTCGGAATCACCAGGCGAGTCAGGCTCAAAACTCCTAGAGAGGGCATCCGCCTTCACATTCTTGGACCCAGGCAGATATGACACCACAAAGTTAAATCGGGAGAAAAACAACGACCAGCGCGCCTGTCTAGGATTCAGACGCCTGGCCGACTCAAGATAAATTAGATTCTTGTGGTCAGTGAGGACCACCACCTGGTGTCTAGCACCCTCAAGCCAATGACGCCACTCCTCAAACGCCCACTTCATGGCCAGAAGTTCCCGATTTCCCACATCATAATTTCGCTCAGCGGGCGAAAACTTTCGGGAGAAAAACGCACATGGTCTCATTACTGAGCAGTCAGGATCTTTCTGCGACAAAACTGCACCTGCTCCGATCTCCGAAGCATCCACCTCAACCTGGAACGGAAGTAACACATCAGGTTGGCGCAACACAGGAGCGGAAGAAAAGCGGCGCTTAAGCTCTTGAAAGGCCTCCACAGCCGCAGAGGACCAATTAGCAACATCAGCACCCTTTTTGGTCAAATCAGTCAAAGGTTTAGCAATGGCAGAAAAACCCGCTATAAATCGGCGATAGAAATTAGCAAAACCCAAGAACTTTTGCAGACTCTTCAAAGAAGTAGGTTGCATCCAATCACAAATAGCCTGGACCTTGACAGGGTCCATCTCCATAGATGAAGGGGAAAAAATATATCCCAAAAAGGAAATTCTCTGAACTCCAAAACTACACTTTGAGCCCTTTACAAAAAGAGAATTAGCTCGCAAAACCTGAAAAACTCTCCTGACCTGTTGAACGTGAGATTCCCAGTCCTCCGAAAAAACAAGAATATCATCCAAATACACAATCATAAACTTATCCAGATATTCACGGAAAATATCGTGCATAAAGGACTGAAAAACGGAAGGGGCATTTGCGAGACCGAAAGGCATTACCAAATACTCAAAATGGCCTTCAGGCGTATTAAATGCGGTCTTCCACTCATCCCCCTGCTTAATCCGCACCAAATTATACGCACCACGTAGATCGATCTTAGTGAACCACTTAGCCCCCTTTATACGAGCAAACAGATCAGTCAGTAAAGGTAACGGGTACTGGTATTTAACTGTAATCTTATTCAAAAGTCGATAGTCGATACAAGGTCTCAATGAACCATCCTTTTTACCTACAAAGAAAAATCCTGCCCCTAGTGGAGACAACGAGGGGCGAATATGACCCTTTTCCAAGGATTCTCTGATATACTCCCGCATAGCAGTATGTTCAGGTACAGACAAATTAAACAAGCGACCCTTAGGAAACTTACTACCGGGGATCAATTCAATAGCGCAGTCACACTCTCTGTGGGGAGGGAGAGAATCAACTTTAGGCTCTTGAAAGACATCATAAAAATCTGACAGAAATGCTGGGATCTCAGAGGGAGTAGATGAAGAAATAGGAACCAAAGGTGCATCCCCATGAATACCCCGACATCCCCAGCTCAACACAGACATAGATTTCCAGTCCAAGACGGGATTATGAATCTGTAACCATGGTAATCCAAGCACTAAGACATCATGTAGGTTATATAATACAAGGAAACGAATAATCTCCTGATGGTCTGGGGTAAGACGCATAGTCACTTGTGTCCAATATTGTGGTTTATTGCTAGCCAAAGGTGTAGAATCAATACCCTTCAGGGGAATAGAAACTTCCAACGGCTCCAAATCAAACCCACAACGCTTGGCAAAGGACCAATCCATGAGACTCAGAGCGGCGCCAGAATCCACATAAGCATTCACAGTCACAGATGATAAGGTACAAATCAATGTCACGGACAAAAGAAATTTTGACTGCAAGGTACCTGTAGAAAAAGATTTATCAACCTTTTTATCAACCTTATTTATACGTTTAGAGCATGCTGATATAACATGAGCTGGATCTCCACAGTAGAAGCACAATCCATTTTTGCGCCTGTAATTTTGACGTTCGCCTCTAGACAAAACACGATCGCATTGCATATGCTCTAATGCCTTTTCAGAGGTCACCGCCAAATGGTGCACAGGTCTTTGCTCAGAAGACACCGCCATATGGTGCACAGGTTTTTGCTCAGAAGATACCGCCATATGGTGCACAGATTTTTCCTCAGAAGACCCCGCCATATGGTGCACAGATTTGCGCTCCCGCAAACGCCGATCAATCTGGATAGCCAATTTCATGGCATCATTCAGACCTGTAGGCACAGGGAACCCCACCATGACATCCTTCACGGCATCAGAGAGACCTTCTCTGAAATTAGCTGCTAAAGCGCACTCATTCCATTTAGTAAGCACCGACCATTTACGGAATTTCTGGCAGTATATCTCAGCTTCATCTTGCCCTTGGGAAAGAGCTATCAAGGCTTTCTCAGCCAAAATCTCCAAATTAGGTTCCTCATAAAGCAACCCCAAAGCCTGAAAAAACGCATCTACATTCAACAACGCAGGATCCCCTGGCGATAATGCAAATGCCCAACTTTGTGGGTCGCCGCGCAGTAGAGAGATAACAATTTTAACTTGTTGAGTCTGATCACCAGCAGAGTGAGATCTCAGAGACAAAAACAATTTGCAATTTTCTCTGAAACTCAAAAACCGGGATCTGTCTCCGGTAAAGTATTCAGGCAGAGGAATCTTAGGTTCAGACATTGGAGCACGTATAACAAAATCTTGTAGGTTCTGTACTTTTGTCGCAAGGTTATTCAAACCTGCAACTAAACTCTGTGGATCCATGTTTCAAATGGGTGTAACCCAAGCATTCAGAGGTTAAGAGGAGAGGAGAAAAAAAAAAGGCTGAAGACTGCAGTTTAAGCAAGGAATACAAATGATCAAACTAAGGTGCACTTTCAAACACAGAAAAAAAAAAAAACCTTTTCTCCTCCTTCCTGCTTTAGTGCATATTTTAACACATAGATTTTTTACAGGCCGGCCAAACTGTTATGGTTACCCCAATGACCAGGGGAATAAAAATACAAAACAGACTAGCTCTCGGGTGATGGAAACTAAGGTCGACCGTGACCTGAACCTGACCCAACACTTACAGTAGCCGGGGGATGTACCTACGATGCCCTAGACACCACGCGCCAGCCGGAGATCTAACTACCCCTATAAGAGGAATATACAGGCCTGCCTTACCTCCAGTGAGGAACCCCAAAAGATGATAGTAGGCCCCCACAGAAATTGACGGTGAGTTCAGAGGAAATGACATACGTAGGATGAACAGCAGATTTAGCACAGTGAGGTCCGCTTACTAGATAGCAGAAGGACAGGAAAGTGTTACTTCACGGTCGACCTAAAAATCACTATTCAAAAACACCATCCAGAAATTACTTTAAACTCCAGTGACAACTCATGCCACTGGAGTAGTAATTTTCTGTCCACAAGAGCTTCCAGCACTGAAGAGTCACATTGCAGATAGCTGGACAAAAATAGCAAAAACAAGAAACAAAATTCAACTTAGCTGAACTGGAACTTGAGGCAGGTGAATGCAACAGAATGCTACTAGCACATTGTTGGCCGGCATGTGACTAACAGCCAAGCAGCCTTAAATAGGAAACTCCCCTAGAGGGTGGCGACAGGTAATCAGAGATGGAGGAAGGCACATAAGAGACACTACCATAACAGACCACCGGGGGAGCCCACAAACCGAATTCACAACACAAGGGGTCCCCGAGTAGTCTGTCAACGTATAGAAATGAGAACTGTCAGATGGAAGCTCTGCATACACGCCTTATAATATTCAAAAATTCCACCTCTCTAAAGGACCACTTTTAAAATACAATTTTGCATGGTCATTACATAGAGATTCCACTGTATTTGTATGTGAAAATGTAATTGTATGTATCAAGAAATGCACACATATTCATATATATTGGACTGGACCACAGGATAACTGGTGCATGCCCAGGTGGGACGCTCTTCAGGAGAGGGCCTTTCAGCCAAAAATATGAGCATTAGTTGACACAATACAGTAGTTTGGCACTATATATATATACAGACAAAGGAAGCATCCAATAATTGATTTAAGAAACTGCTCAATTTATTTTTACAAAGAAGGATAAGCACATTTATATATGAGGATAATGTGATATTTGCATGTAGCCAGATAGTGGGCCCCAGAGTCAATACCACACATAAATGTATATGGATTCATTTAGTATGCTAGTTTTAAAAAGTGTGTTTTGTATTACTATTATAATATTTTAGTACTTCACATTAATATAGGCTTGATTGAAAATGTGGGGGTTGATTAAATGCATCTTAGTGTTATATTGATTACGTTAGTGCTAATGGGTATTATAGCAATTTTATATAGTGTCAAGATAAAAAATGCAGTTACACTACACAGGGGGTCCTCAATAAAAGAAATAAGATGCTGTCCATTGCTTATCACATTTCAAGGTTTCCTGCTGTTTTGATCAATTTTTCAATTTTATTTAGTCTTAATTTTATTATTTCGGAACCAGATGGGTAGATTCTTGCAGGTATAATTAGAATTTGCAGAATGTTAGATGGTCAATCATTTTAAGCAGCACTGACGTGATTAGATCTCAAGTTTTTGGTTTGGAAGGAAATGTACTTTTCATGTCGTGCTGCTGGTACTGACCCATAACTCAGTTTGAACTAAGCGCTAAATTCACATGGGACTGTTCTTCGTATAAACACGAAACGTCCAAAGTAAATCAGAGTTTATTATGTAATGGTGGCATTTGTGCAAAGTAATTAGCAATTAATAATGAAGAAATCAGTTTACCGTATTTTCCACTTTGTAAGATGCACTTTTATTTCCCCGAAATTGGGGGGGAAATGGGGGTGCGTCTTACAATTTGAATAGTGAAAAAAAATAGGGAAAAAGTGATGGAATCTCTTACTGTAGTGCTGGCGGCTGTGGTGCTGGCAGCGGCTGTGGAGCGGGCGGGCTGGCAGGAGGCAGGGTCACCGGTGAGGCAGTGCAGCGGGCCTGGAGCTGGGGGTGGCGGCGCAGTTTCTCCGGTGTTCGGGTGGCACAGTGCAGGGCAGTGCCATTGTGAATCCCGGTATCCGGAGTTTCCGGTTTCCGGAATAAGCGCTTGTGCCTACTGCACAGGATTTCAAGAAAATGGCCGCCGAACCAGCGCATGCGCAGATGGAGCTCTCCGTCACTGAGCTCTCGATCTGCGCTGCAGTAGTTCTCGGCAAATACTAGCTGGTAGCAGGGTGAATTCTGGGCTCCACTGCACATGGAGCCCTAAAGCAGTGGAGGGAAAGAAGCATGATTCTCCTCCTCCTCTGCAGGGATAGATATTGATTGGTGGAGGGAACTGTTGCTGAGCTTCCTCCACCAATCAGATATCTGTCCCTGCACAATGTATAGTGTGTCATCCGCAGATCCTTCATAACAGTGTGTCATTCCCAGATCCCCATAACAGTGCGTCACCACAGATCCCCTATAACTGTGTCATCTGCAGATCCCCCATAACAGTGCATCACCACAGATCCCCCCCATAAGTGTGTCATCCGCAGATCCCCATAACAATGCGTCACAACAGATCCCCTATAAGTGTCATCTGCAGAACCCCATAACAGTGCGTCACCACAGATCCCCATAACAGTGTCATCCGCAAATCTTCCCATAAGTGTGGTACCCTGCAGATCCCCCATAACAGTGCATCACCACAGATCCCCCATAACAGTGTGACATCCACAGATCCCCATAACAGTGCGTCACCACAGATCCCCTATAACTGTGCCATCTGCAGATCCTCACATAAGTGTGTACCCTGCAGATTCCCCATAACAGTGTGTCATCCGCAGATCCTCCCATAAGTGTGTACCCTGCAGATCCCCCATAACAGTGTGTCATCCGCAAGTTTTTTGCACACTATTTGGCTCAAAATATTTTTTTTCTTATTTTCCTCCTCTAATCTAGGTGCGTCTTATAAACAGGTGCATCTTATAAAGCGAAAAATAGGGTAAAACCTCCTATACTTTATCAGTTAGGCTTAAAAGTACCCAGAAACTCGTAGCCACCCAAAAAAGTATTTATTAAAAGTAGTAAAAAATGTAGAGCAGTAGGCCATAACAAATAATCAGGTTCCTGCTCTCTTTTCTTAGGGGCCCTTTTTTAATAAAAGCTACAATCTCATTGGTAGCTGCTCTACTGTCCCTTTGTAGCAGTTTTCTAAGCTCATAATGTGTCTCAATATAGCAAAAACTGAGACTGATCTTGTTGCAGCCAATCTGAACTCAGGCTATATTTTTAAGTTGTGAAAATTGCTTTTCCCCAAAAAGGTGGTAAATGTATGAATGTATGCCCTTATAGGGAGTCTATGATCAGAAAATGATTTATTATTTAAATCAACTATTTTTGTTATATGTATTATTTTAAATATATTCAATGCTTTTTTCATATGATAAAATTAACAAAATTAGTAATCTTGCAGTGTCCACACTAGTCAATATTTTATATAAATAGGAGGACATAGAGTTTTTTGCTGAATATATAATTTATTAAATTCAAAGATAAATGCAAGAAAACAAGTCAAATTTACATAATCAAAAATGGATAATATATCAAATGTAACAAGTGAATTACCCAGGTGAGTATAAATGACCTATGGGCCACACAAAAAGCCACAAAGAAACCTGCTAATAACAAAAGCTGCCGACATCCCAACATTTGAATATAGTTAGTGTGTTTAGACCTAACACCTATGTTACAGCATGTTGCTGGTGGGTAGTGTTGAGCGATACCGTCCGATACTTGAAAGTATCGGTATCGGAAAGTATCGGCCGATACCGGCAAAGTATCGGATCCAATCCGATACCGATACCTGATACCAATACAAGTCAATGGGACTCAGGTATCGGACGGTATTCCTGATGGTTCCCAGGGTCTGAAGGAGAGGAAACTCTCCTTCAGGCCCTGGGAACTATATTAATGTGTAAAAGAAAGAATTAAAATAAAAAATATCGCTATACTCACCTGTCCGACGCAGCCGGGACCTCAGCGAGGGAACCGGCAGCGTTGTTTGTTTAAAATTCGCGCTTTTACTTGGTTACGTGAGGTCCCGGCTTGTGATTGGTCAGGGCGGCCATGTTGCCGGGACGCGGACCAATCACAGCAAGCCGTGACGAAATTACGTCACGGCTTGCTGTGATTGGTCCGAGTCCCGGTAACATGGCCGCCATTAACCAATCACAAGCCGTGACGTCACGGGAGGCTGGACATGCGCGTATTTTGAAAAGCGCGCGTGTCCAGCCTCCAGTGACGTCCCGGCTTATGATTGGTCACGGCGCCATGTTGCCGGGACGCGGACCAATCACAGCAAGCCGTGACGAAATTACGTCACGGCTTGCTGTGATTGGTCCGCGTCCCGGCAACATGGCCGCCATTAACCAATCACAAGCCGTGACGTCACGGGAGGCTGGACACGCGCGCTTTTCAAAATACGCGCATGTCCAGCCTCCCGTGACGTCCCGGCTTGTGATTGGTTAATGGCGGCCATGTTGCCGGGACGTCACTGGAGGCTGGACACGCGCACTTTTCAAAATACGCGCATGTCCAGCCTCCCGTGACGTCCCGGCTTGTGATTGGTTAATGGCGGCCATGTTGCCGGGACGTCACTGGAGGCTGGACACGCGCGCTTTTCAAAATACGCGCATGTCCAGCCTCCCGTGACGTCACGGCTTGTGATTGGTTAATGGCGGCCATGTTGCCGGGACGCGGACCAATCACAGCAAGCCGTGACGTAATTTCGTCACGGCTTGCTGTGATTGGTCCGCGTCCCGGCAACATGGCCGCCCTGACCAATCACAAGCCGGGACTTCACATAACCAAGTAAAAGCGCGAAATTTAAACAAACAACGCTGCCGGTTCCCTCGCTGAGGTCCCGGCTGCGTCGGACAGGTGAGTATAGCTGTTGTGAATTCGGTTTGTGGGCTCCCCCGGTGGTCTGTTATGGTAGTGTCTCTTATGTGCCTTCCTCCATCTCTGATTACCTGTCGCCACCCTCTAGGGGAGTTTCCTATTTAAGGCTGCTTGGCTGTTAGTCACATGCCGGCCAACAATGTGCTAGTAGCATTCTGTTGCATTCACCTGCCTCAAGTCCCAGTTCAGCTAAGTTGAATTTTGTTTCTTGTTTTGCTATTTTTGTCCAGCTATCTGCAATGTGACTCTTCAGTGCTGGAAGCTCTTGTGGACAGAAAATTACTACTCCAGTGGCATGAGTTGTCACTGGAGTTTAAAGTAATTTCTGGATGGTGTTTTTGAATAGTGATTTTTAGGTCGACCGTGAAGTAACTCTTTCCTGTCCTTCTGCTATCTAGTAAGCGGACCTCACTGTGCTAAATCTGCTGTTCATCCTACGTATGTCATTTCCTCTGAACTCACCGTCAATATCTGTGGGGGCCTACTATCATCTTTTGGGGTTCCTCACTGGAGGTAAGGCAGGCCTGTATATTCCTCTTATAGGGGTAGTTAGATCTCCGGCTGGCGCGTGGTGTCTAGGGCATCGTAGGTACATCCCCCGGCTACTGTAAGTGTTGGGTCAGGTTCAGGTCACGGTCGACCTTAGTTTCCATCACCCGAGAGCTAGTCCGTTTTGTATTTTTTTCCCATGGTCATTGGGGTAACCATAACAGTTTGGCCGGCCCATAAAAAATCTATGTGTTAAAATATGCACTAAAGTAGGAAGGAGAAGAAAAGGTTTTTTTTTCTGTGTTTGAAAGTGCACCTTAGTTTGATCATTTGTATTCCTTGCTTAAACTGCAGTCTTCAGCCTTTTTTTTTTTTTTTTCTCCTCTCCTCTTAACCTCTGAATGCTTGGGTTACACC
The DNA here is from genome assembly GCF_051348905.1 of Ranitomeya variabilis. NCBI lineage: Eukaryota > Metazoa > Chordata > Amphibia > Anura > Dendrobatidae > Ranitomeya > Ranitomeya variabilis. Next base: position 965,240,636 of record NC_135233.1, read on the forward strand.
CATTTGAAACATGGATCCACAGAGTTTAGTTGCAGGTTTGAATAACCTTGCGACAAAAGTACAGAACCTACAAGATTTTGTTATACGTGCTCCAATGTCTGAACCTAAGATTCCTCTGCCTGAATACTTTACCGGAGACAGATCCCGGTTTTTGAGTTTCAGAGAAAATTGCAAATTGTTTTTGTCTCTGAGATCTCACTCTGCTGGTGATCAGACTCAACAAGTTAAAATTGTTATCTCTCTACTGCGCGGCGACCCACAAAGTTGGGCATTTGCATTATCGCCAGGAGATCCTGCGTTGTTAAATGTAGATGCGTTTTTTCAGGCTTTGGGGTTGCTTTATGAAGAACCTAATTTGGAGATTTTGGCTGAGAAAGCCTTGATAGCTCTTTCCCAAGGGCAAGATGAAGCTGAGATATACTGCCAGAAATTCCGTAAATGGTCGGTGCTTACTAAATGGAATGAGTGCGCTTTAGCAGCTAATTTCAGAGAAGGTCTCTCTGATGCCGTGAAGGATGTCATGGTGGGGTTCCCTGTGCCTACAGGTCTGAATGATGCCATGAAATTGGCTATCCAGATTGATCGGCGTTTGCGGGAGCGCAAATCTGTGCACCATATGGCGGGGTCTTCTGAGGAAAAATCTGTGCACCATATGGCGGTATCTTCTGAGCAAAAACCTGTGCACCATATGGCGGTGACCTCTGAAAAGGCATTAGAGCATATGCAATGCGATCGTGTTTTGTCTAGAGGCGAACGTCAAAATTACAGGCGCAAAAATGGATTGTGCTTCTACTGTGGAGATCCAGCTCATGTTATATCAGCATGCTCTAAACGTATAAATAAGGTTGATAAAAAGGTTGATAAATCTTTTTCTACAGGTACCTTGCAGTCAAAATTTCTTTTGTCCGTGACATTGATTTGTACCTTATCATCTCTGACTGTGAATGCTTATGTGGATTCTGGCGCCGCTCTGAGTCTCATGGATTGGTCTTTTGCCAAGCGTTGTGGGTTTGATTTGGAGCCGTTGGAAGTTTCTATTCCCCTGAAGGGGATTGATTCTACACCTTTGGCTAGCAATAAACCACAATATTGGACACAAGTGACTATGCGTCTTACCCCAGACCATCAGGAGATTATTCGTTTCCTTGTATTATATAACCTACATGATGTCTTAGTGCTTGGATTGCCATGGTTACAGATTCATAATCCCGTCTTGGACTGGAAATCTATGTCTGTGTTGAGCTGGGGATGTCGGGGCATTCATGGGGATGCACCTTTGGTTCCTATTTCTTCATCTACTCCCTCTGAGATCCCAGCATTTCTGTCAGATTTTTATGATGTCTTTCAAGAGCCTAAAGTTGATTCTCTCCCTCCTCACAGAGAGTGTGACTGCGCTATTGAATTGATCCCCGGTAGTAAGTTTCCTAAGGGTCGCTTGTTTAATTTGTCTGTACCTGAACATACTGCTATGCGGGAGTATATCAGAGAATCCTTGGAAAAGGGTCATATTCGCCCCTCGTTGTCTCCACTAGGGGCAGGATTTTTCTTTGTAGGTAAAAAGGATGGTTCATTGAGACCTTGTATCGACTATCGACTTTTGAATAAGATTACAGTTAAATACCAGTACCCGTTACCTTTACTGACTGATCTGTTTGCTCGTATAAAGGGGGCTAAGTGGTTCACTAAGATCGATCTACGTGGTGCGTATAATTTGGTGCGGATTAAGCAGGGGGATGAGTGGAAGACCGCATTTAATACGCCTGAAGGCCATTTTGAGTATTTGGTAATGCCTTTCGGTCTCGCAAATGCTCCTTCCGTTTTTCAGTCCTTTATGCACGATATTTTCCGTGAATATCTGGATAAGTTTATGATTGTGTATTTGGATGATATTCTTGTTTTTTCGGAGGACTGGGAATCTCACGTTCAACAGGTCAGGAGAGTTTTTCAGGTTTTGCGAGCTAATTCTCTTTTTGTAAAGGGCTCAAAGTGTAGTTTTGGAGTTCAGAGAATTTCCTTTTTGGGATATATTTTTTCCCCTTCATCTATGGAGATGGACCCTGTCAAGGTCCAGGCTATTTGTGATTGGATGCAACCTACTTCTTTGAAGAGTCTGCAAAAGTTCTTGGGTTTTGCTAATTTCTATCGCCGATTTATAGCGGGTTTTTCTGCCATTGCTAAACCTTTGACTGATTTGACCAAAAAGGGTGCTGATGTTGCTAATTGGTCCTCTGCGGCTGTGGAGGCCTTTCAAGAGCTTAAGCGCCGCTTTTCTTCCGCTCCTGTGTTGCGCCAACCTGATGTGTTACTTCCGTTCCAGGTTGAGGTGGATGCTTCGGAGATCGGAGCAGGTGCAGTTTTGTCGCAGAAAGATCCTGACTGCTCAGTAATGAGACCATGTGCGTTTTTCTCCCGAAAGTTTTCGCCCGCTGAGCGAAATTATGATGTGGGAAATCGGGAACTTCTGGCCATGAAGTGGGCGTTTGAGGAGTGGCGTCATTGGCTTGAGGGTGCTAGACACCAGGTGGTGGTCCTCACTGACCACAAGAATCTAATTTATCTTGAGTCGGCCAGGCGTCTGAATCCTAGACAGGCGCGCTGGTCGTTGTTTTTCTCCCGATTTAACTTTGTGGTGTCATATCTGCCTGGGTCCAAGAATGTGAAGGCGGATGCCCTCTCTAGGAGTTTTGAGCCTGACTCGCCTGGTGATTCCGAACCTACCGGCATCCTGAAGGATGGGGTGATATTGTCAGCTGTCTCCCCAGACCTGCGGCGTTCTTTGCAGGAGTTTCAGGTGGATAGGCCTGATCGCTGTCCGCCTGGTAGACTGTTTGTCCCTGATGATTGGACCAGTAGAGTTATCTCGGAGGTTCATTCTTCCGCGTTGACAGGTCATCCTGGAATTTTTGGCACCAGGGATTTGGTGTCTAGGTCCTTCTGGTGGCCTTCTTTGTCTCGAGATGTGCGCATGTTTGTGCAGTCTTGTGATGTTTGTGCTCGGGCCAAGCCCTGCTGTTCTAGGGCCAGTGGGTTGTTGTTGCCCTTGCCTATTCCTAAGAGGCCTTGGACGCACATCTCTATGGACTTTATTTCTGACCTTCCGGTTTCTCGTAGGATGTCTGTCATCTGGGTGATTTGTGACCGTTTTTCCAAGATGGTTCATTTGGTACCTTTACCCAAATTGCCCTCCTCCTCTGAGTTGGTTCCTCTATTTTTTCAGAATGTGGTGCGTTTGCATGGTATTCCTGAGAATATAGTGTCTGACAGGGGTACTCAGTTTGTGTCTAGATTTTGGCGGACGTTCTGTGCCAGGATGGGTATCGATTTGTCTTTTTCGTCTGCATTCCATCCTCAGACTAATGGCCAGACTGAGCGTACTAATCAGACCTTGGAGACTTACTTGAGGTGTTTTGTGTCCGCTGATCAGGATGATTGGCTTGACTTTTTGCCATTGGCAGAGTTTGCCCTTAACAATCGGGCTAGTTCTGCCACTTTGGTTTCTCCATTTTTTTGTAATTCAGGGTTTCACCCTCGGTTTTCGTCCGGTCAATTGGAGTCTTCGGATTGTCCTGGAGTGGATGCTGTGGTTGATAGGATGCATCGGATTTGGGGACAGGTTGTGGACAATCTGAAGTTGTCCCAGGAGAAGACTCAACAGTTCACTAATCGTCATCGGCGTATTGGTCCTCGTCTTTGTGTTGGGGACCTGGTGTGGCTGTCTTCTCGATTTGTTCCTATGAAGGTCTCGTCTCCTAAGTTTAAGCCTCGGTTTATCGGCCCTTATAGGATTCTGGAGGTTCTTAATCCTGTGTCCTTTCGTTTGGACCTCCCAGCATCTTTTAATATCCATAATGTTTTCCATCGGTCATTATTGCGGAGGTATGAGGTACCGGTTGTTCCTTCTGCTGATCCACCTGCTCCTGTGTTGGTTGAGGGTGAATTGGAGTATGTGGTGGAAAAGATCTTGGACTCCCGTGTTTCCAGACGGAAACTTCAGTATCTGGTTAAGTGGAAAGGTTATGGCCAGGAGGATAATTCTTGGGTGACAGCATCCGATGTTCATGCTCCCGATTTGGTTCGTGCATTTCATAGTGCTCATCCAGGTCGCCCTGGTGGTTCTGGTGAGGGTTCGGTGCCCCCTCCTTAAGGGGGGGGTACTGTTGTGAATTCGGTTTGTGGGCTCCCCCGGTGGTCTGTTATGGTAGTGTCTCTTATGTGCCTTCCTCCATCTCTGATTACCTGTCGCCACCCTCTAGGGGAGTTTCCTATTTAAGGCTGCTTGGCTGTTAGTCACATGCCGGCCAACAATGTGCTAGTAGCATTCTGTTGCATTCACCTGCCTCAAGTCCCAGTTCAGCTAAGTTGAATTTTGTTTCTTGTTTTGCTATTTTTGTCCAGCTATCTGCAATGTGACTCTTCAGTGCTGGAAGCTCTTGTGGACAGAAAATTACTACTCCAGTGGCATGAGTTGTCACTGGAGTTTAAAGTAATTTCTGGATGGTGTTTTTGAATAGTGATTTTTAGGTCGACCGTGAAGTAACTCTTTCCTGTCCTTCTGCTATCTAGTAAGCGGACCTCACTGTGCTAAATCTGCTGTTCATCCTACGTATGTCATTTCCTCTGAACTCACCGTCAATATCTGTGGGGGCCTACTATCATCTTTTGGGGTTCCTCACTGGAGGTAAGGCAGGCCTGTATATTCCTCTTATAGGGGTAGTTAGATCTCCGGCTGGCGCGTGGTGTCTAGGGCATCGTAGGTACATCCCCCGGCTACTGTAAGTGTTGGGTCAGGTTCAGGTCACGGTCGACCTTAGTTTCCATCACCCGAGAGCTAGTCCGTTTTGTATTTTTTTCCCATGGTCATTGGGGTAACCATAACATATAGCGATATTTTTTATTTTAATTCTCTTTTTTACACATTATTACATTAATGTTGTTGCGATACCCGATACCCGATATCACAAAAATATCGGATCTCGGTATCGGAAATTCCGATACAGCAAGTATCGGCCGATACCCGATACTTGCAGTATCGGAATGCTCAACACTACTGGTGGGCCATTAATCACAACACTACCATATCATTAGTTACCTTAGTTAGTGTCCATGCATGAACAGGTTGAATTTATCTCAATATTTACCCATGTGGTCTCTGTAAGCTTCCCGTGTGGGCCTCAGTCACCCCAACGCGCGTTTCGCGTGCTAAAGATAGCCTCGCTTCCTCAGGGGGCGTCCCCTGAGGAAGCGAGGCTATCTTTAGCACGCGAAACGCGCGTTGGGGTGACTGAGGCCCACACGGGAAGCTTACAGAGACCACATGGGTAAATATTGAGATAAATTTAACCTGTTCATGCATGGACACTAACTAAGGTAACTAATGATATGGTAGTGTTGTGATTAATGGCCCACCAGCAACATGCTGTAACATAGGTGTTAGGTCTAAACACACTAACTATATTCAAATGTTGGGATGTCGGCAGCTTTTGTTATTAGCAGGTTTCTTTGTGGCTTTTTGTGTGGCCCATAGGTCATTTATACTCACCTGGGTAATTCACTTGTTACATTTGATATATTATCCATTTTTGATTATGTAAATTTGACTTGTTTTCTTGCATTTATCTTTGAATTTAATAAATTATATATTCAGCAAAAAACTCTATGTCCTCCTATTTATATAAATTATTATTAAGAGTTGTCTGAACAAATTGGATAGTGGTATGCAGCTGGTACTTTGCTTAATACTAGTCAATATTTGCTGTTCTTTAACCAAGGCTGCTTATCAGCAGAGGCAGAATAATAGTGACAAGTAATACCAGATCCACCATTCACATTAGATGATATCACAGAAGACCCTGCTCTCCTTCCCTTCACAATAACCTTTGCACATGCTCATTGGACACTTCAGTGCAAAAGATAGGGACAGTGGTCTGACCATTTTAGCTATGTCCATGTATTATTTCCTTAAACAACAGAAAGTTAGAGTCTAGAAAGGACCAGTGGACAGTGATAAAATTGCAGGATTGCAGGATTTCTATTTCTTAACATAGATAGGTAAAACAAAAAAATTGCCTAGAATAAAAAAAAATGCCCTGAATTACACAGAAGATCATTTTCTGATAATAGCTTCCTTTTAAATTTTCTTTTCTGAGGTCTTAAAGTACAAGCTTAAATTATGCTACAATTAGGGATTTACATTTTCTTGCTGTTTTTACCATTAATTTTACAGTTCAAGCTTTTATGGATGTGATCATAACAGGTATGATTTTTTTCAAACTTTTTTTAATTGTATTTAGTCAAAAACAGAAAAAAGTTGGTCACTACTCAATTTATTTTCCAGCAGATAGAACTTTAGCCGGGGCTTAGGAATTAAAGGGGATATATAAGATTTTGTGGAATACAAAAATGTGCCTATGCACTTACAGGCAGGCAATTGCAACCTACCTGAATGTTGTGCCTGGTGCCATTCCTTGCCACCACAGAGTGGTCACAGACTGCTCCTGCCAGTGACTATGCTGGCTATGCTGATGTCACATTGTCAGAAGGGTGGTTTCTTTGCTGTCTTGTTCTGTCGATGGGGTGTGACTTACGATGTCATTATGATTGACTGTCGGCTCCCTTGGTTAGGCAGCTGGAATCCGACTGTCAATCAGAATGACGTCGGAAGTCCATTCTCTTATTACAAGTTGGTAAATAAATCATATCTCACCATTTAGATGTCATTTTCATTATTGACATGGACATTTGATATGTTAACTCTGACTGAGGCAGTTGCAGGTAGGTGTCAGCTGTATAATACAGCTGACACATCTTGAGTGTGGAGCACTTAGCTTCTGAGACGGCCCCATACAATTCCTTACAATTTCTAGAAGAAATAAAAAAGGAGATAAAAATAACATATGGGTTACTTGCTGTCACCAGTAACAGACATTTAGGAGCTTATTACATACTACAGTAAGTATTTAACCACCTTTAGTGGTGGCTGTACGTAGCCCAAAAATTGTAAAGATACAGTACATGCCTATGCTAGAGAGAGTTGACTTAATCTAAATGTGGGGAACAGAGACCACCAAAGGGCTATTCCCTATGGAGGGAGAGTAGGAATGTTCTGGTTATGCTCAGCTGGTGGAGTTGCGACAGGCACAACTCCTATGTAGGCATGAAGAAAAAAAGCCTCTGCTGCCCTGTGGCTGGGGAAAAATCCAACTGGAGATATTGTATCTGGTTAGATGAAACACGTGAGGTGGGCTACACTGCTGGAATAGATCGATTTTCCAACAATGATGATGATAAAAAGGGTTTTGATTCACAACGCACTGTAACACTGTATGCCAGATATGCTAGAGAGTAGACATAATTGAAAAACTACAAAGCTCAGAACCAAATATATATTGAGTACATAAAGAAATGAATAAACACAGAAATCTGTGTAGAAGAAGGGAAATGCCCTAAAATGTATATCTCTATATAGAGATGTGTTTAGTGCATGTTTTATGTATATACACATTTATATACCATATATACTCGAGTATAAGCCAACCCGAGTATAAGTCGACCCCCCTTATTTTGCCACAAAAAACTGGGAAAACTGAATGACTCGAGTATAAGCCTAGGGTGGGAAATGCAGCAGCTACCGGTAAATGTCAAAAGTAAAAATAGATACCAATAAAAGTAAAATTAATTGAGACATCAGTAGGTAGTGTTTTTGAATATCCATATTGAATCAGGAGCCCCATGTAATGCTCCATAAAGTTTATGATGGCCCCATAAGATGCTCCATATTAAAATATGCCCCAGATAATCCTGCATATAGGTTAATAATGGCCCCATAAGATGCTCCATAGACACATTTGCCCAATATAATGCTGCACAAATGTTGATTATGGCCCCATAAGATGCTCCAGAGATATTTACCCCATACAGTGCTGCACAAACGTTGATTATGGTCCCATAAGATGCTCCATACAGACACCTGCCCCATATAGTGCTGCACAAATGTTGATTATGGCCCCATACAGACACTTGCCCCATATAGTGCTGCACAAATGTTGATTATGGCCCCATGCAGACACTTGCCCAATATAGTGCTGCACAAACGTTGATTATGGCCCCATACAGACACTTGCCCCATATAGTGCTGCACAAATGTTGATTATGGCCCCATACAGACACTTGCCCCATATAGTGCTGCACAAATGTTGATCATGGCCCCATACAGAGACTTGCCCCATATAGTGCTGCACAAATGTTATGGCCCCATAAGATGATCCATACAGACACTTGCCCCATTTGCTGTTGCTGCGATAAAAAAAATCACATACTAACCTCTCCGTCGCTAAGGCCCCCGGCACTTTTAATATTCACCTGACTTTGAGGCTAAAAACACCAATCACCAGACTGGTTTCTAAATTATATGCAAACCTCCTCAAAAACCCAACTCAATTTAAACCCTTATATCTCTCCTCCTGGAAACAGAGTTAAAGATACCACTATCGCCCCAAGAAACCCAACAGATACTTGCAAACTCTCACGGATTCTCCAGATGTATCTTATTACAAGAAAACGCGTTTAAAATTCTCTCTAGGTGGTATCGGACCCCAGAAAAGTTGTTTCATTTGGGATTAGCAGACTCCCCGCTATGTTGGAGATGTTCTCGTTCCGTGGGTTCCTTAGCACATATTTTCTGGTTTTGTCCGGAATTAATGCAATTTTTTGTCAAATATAAACAAATCTCTTCACAGTATGGACCTAATGGATCGAGACCTTGCTCCCCAGGATGTTTTGCTCTCCCTCCCTTCTTCCTCCTTTAACCCAAGGAAACACGACTTACTACCCATTTTACTAGCAGCTGCAAAGCATTTGATTTCAACGCACTGGATGAAAGTAACCCCCCCAACGCTAAAAGAATGGACCCTTAAGGTCCAAGACCTATATCGCTTGGAGGAACTGTCTAGCTTGGAAACACGCACCCACGAGAAATTCTGTGCTTCTTGGCTTCCTTGGGTTGAATTTTTATCTCCTCCCTCTAGTTCTGGACGAGGAAACCCCTCCTGAAGATTATCTCTGCTTGCACCCTACCATGTGTTCATTCCATCCCCCTTAACTCAAACTATCCAAGTAAGATATGACGACCGACCCCACCTCCACACATATACCCAATACTAGTCTATTCCAGTCACATTCTATGCCATTCATTCCTCCTCAGTCGTCAATAATTTAACTTGCTGTATCATAGTCCTTCCTGTCACATCTTCTAGCCTTATAATTTTCTTTATAGTTCATAATGGTATCTAAGGCTATCCACTCTGGACCTGAAATATTGTTTTATGTTTTATGCTCAATTGTCCTATTTTCCTAATAAGTATATATTGATAATATAGAGCTCCTGATTATTTTAAGACTTGTTGTCCAAAAAATATCTGAGTTTTGACATGCGAGCTATTGTTTATTATAACCTGTTTTCTTTTCTGTTTATTGAAAACTTAAATAAAGAATTAAAAAAAAAAAATAATCACCTGACTTCGTTCTGGCGCCGCTCCATCTTCAGCATCTTCTGCACTGAAGTTCAGGCAGAGGGCGCGCACTAACCACACCACTGCACCCTCTGACCTGAGCGTCACTGCAGAAGACGCTGAAGATGGAGTGGCGGCTGGAACGAGGAGCAGGTGAATATCGTGCAGTGCTGTGCTCCCCCTCTCCACTATACTCACCTGCTCCTGGCGCGGTCCCTGCAGGTCCCTGCTTCCCCGGCGCTGCTGCTTCTTCCAGTACTGAGTGGTTACCGTTACCGCTCATTACAGTAATGAATATGTGGCTCCACCCCTATGGGAGGTGGAGCAGCATATTCATTACTGTAATGAGCGGTACCATGTGACCGCTCAGTATAGGAAGAAGCTGGGGTGCAGGGGAGCCAGGGACCTGCAGGGACCGTGCCAGGAGCAAGTGAGTAGTATTATTACCCAGCTCCCGCTCCCCTGCCAACCCCTGGGTATGACTCGAGTATAAGCCGAGAGGGGGACTTTCAGCCCAAAAAAATGGGCTGAAAATCTCGGCTTATACTCGAGTATATAAGGTATACATGTATGCCACATGGAACAAAGCCCCCCTTCCAGCCTGCTGTAAAGCAAAACTGCCATGAGCTAGAAAGACAAGTTTTATTTTGGACTGAAGGGATGTATCTTAGTGGACAATAGACCGTGACCTCATCCCCCACACCTGGGGCTGGACACACCTCTTTTAGTTGGTCACATATATGGGACAAGATCAGGTGGTTCTCTCTCTCTTGCCTTGCTGGATTCCTGGGACAAGGATGGACTTACACACATGGCTGAGTATACTAGGCCTCAGGGATAGCTGAGATATAGGTGGGAGGGCTGATATTGTATGTGTGATTTGGGTAATTTAGACAGGTAATTCAGGGTGGGTTTTTACTGTGTGATATTGTTATATTATTGTATACAGTAGTGAGATTACTGTATTAGAGTTGTAGTATCCGTATATGTGTGTATATATATATATATATATATATATATATATATATATATATATATATACAGTTATATGAAAAAGTTTGGGCACCCCTATTAATCTTAAGCTTAATGTTTGATAAAAATTGTTTTTTTTGCAACAGCTATTTCAGTTTCATATATCTAATAACTGTTGGACACAGTAATGTTTCTGCCTTGAAATGAGGTTTATTGTACTAACAGAAAATGTGCAATCTGCATTCAAACAAAATTTGACAGGTGCATAAGTATGGGCACCTCACCAGAAAAGTGACATTAATATTTAGTAGATCCTCCTTTTGCAAAAATAACAGCCTCTAGTCGCTTCCTGTAGCTTTTAATGAGTTCCTGGATCCTGGATGAAGGTATTTTTGACCATTCCTCTTTACAAAACAATTCCAGTTCAGTTAAGTTTGATGGTCGCTGAGCATGGACAGCCCTCTTCAAATGATCCCACAGATGTTCAATGATATTCAGGTCGGGGGACTGGGATGGCCATTCCAAAACAGTGTAATTGTTCCTCTGCATGAATGCCTGAGTAGATTTGGAGCGGTGTTTTGGATCATTGTCTTGCTGAAAGATCCATCCCCTGCATAACTTCAACTTTGTCACTGATTCATGAACATTATTGTCAAGAATCTGCTGATACTGAGAGGAGTCCATGCGTCCCTCAACTTTAACAAGATTCCCGGTGCCGGCATTAGCCACACAGCCCCAAAGCATGATGGAACCTCCACCAAATTTTACTGTGGGTAGAAAGTGTTTTTCTTGGAATGCTGTGTTTTTTTGCTGCCATGCATAACGCCTTTTTGTATGACCAAACAACTCAATCTTAGTTTCATCAGTCCAAAGGACCTTCTTCCAAAAATAAATTGGCTTCTCCAAATGTGCTTTTGCATACCTCAGCCGACTCTGTTTGTGGCGTGCTTGCAGAAATGGCTTCTTTCGCATCACTCTCCCATACAGCTTCTCCTTGTGCAAAGTGCGTTGTATAGTTGACCGATGCACAGTGACACCATCTGCAGCAAGTTGATACTGCAGCTCTCTGGAGATGGTCTGAGGATTGTCCTTGACTGATCTCACCATTCTTCTTCTCTGCCTTTCTGATGTTTTTCTTGGCCTGCCACTTCTGGCCTTAATAAGAACTGTACCTGTGTTCTTCCATTTCCTTACTATGTTCCTCACAGTGGAAATTGACAGGTTAAATCTCTAAGACAGCTTTTTGTATCCTTCCCCTGAACAACTATGTTGAATAATCTTTGTTTTCAGATCATTTGACAGTTGTTTTGAGGAGCCCATGATGCCACTCTTCAGAGGAGATTCAAACAGGAGAACAACTTGCAAGTGGCCACTTTATGTAGCTTTTCTCATGATTGCATACACCTGGCTATGAAGTTCAAAGCTCAATGAGGTTACAAAACCAAAAAAAGTGCTTTAGTAAGTCAGTAAAAAGTAGGTAGGAGTATTTAAAACAAGAAAATGATAAGGGTGCCCATACTTATGCACCTGTCAAATTTTGTTTGAATGCAGATTGCACATTTTCTGTTAGTACAATAAACCTCATTTCAAGGCAGAAACATTACTGTGTCCAACAGTTATTAGATATATGAAACTGAAATAGCTGTTGCAAAAAAAAAACAATTTTTATCAAACATTAAGCTTAAGATTAATAGGGGTGCCAAAACTTTTTCATATAACTGTATATATTTATAGTCTCCAGCTTGGGTATATGTATGTTATAGACTGCAGACTTGTGTGTGTGTAATAAATATCCTTTATTGTTACACTGTTTTGTCTCAGCTAGTATATAGTATAAGGAACAGATAACGTTGAGGTATTATTAAGTAGATATTAATTATTAGTACCGGTAGTCAATTTTGGCTTTAATAGTTGATATCGGACCTCAATAGAGGTGTAGGTAGAGTTCCTGCTTGATAACCATAAGGTTGGATATTTTGTGGCGGAAACCCTGCCCTTTAACAATCTGAAACTATTTTAAAGATGTTCAAGGACAGAAACGTAATAAATACAAAAAATAAAACCTAAAAAGCAACACAAATTTAAGCAGGTTGAAGCTTTGTCTGGGAAATTTTGTACAATAGCTGATAACAGTACCGTAATTTTAGTTTTGATGATGTTTGTTGGGACAACATATACTCTTTATGAAAATGTTAAAAAATGTGTTAAAGTTAAAAAAAAAAAATCAGATAAACCTTTTATGTGTTATCATGAGGTGGTATAGGTAAATCTCTGCTGTAGAATACATTATCATCAACTCGAAAAATTCAGTTATTGATCCAAACACATAGTTTGAGATACAGCACGATTTCTAATGAATAGAGCAAAGTACAGTAAAGGCCCCGTCTCACTAAGCGATTTACCAACGATCACGACCAGCGATACGACCTGGCCGTGATCGTTGGTAAGTCGTTGTGTGGTCGCTGGGGAGCTGTCACACAGACAGCTCTCTCCAGCGACCAACGATCAGGGGAACGACTTCGGCATCGTTGAAACTGTCTTCAACGATGCCGAAGTCCCCCTGCAGCACCCGGGTAACCAGGGTAAACATCGGGTTACTAAGCGCAGGGCCGCGCTTAGTAACCCGATGTTTACCCTGGTTACCAAAAAAAACAAACAGTACATACTCGCCTTTCGGTGTCCAGGTCCCTTGCCGTCTGCTTCCTGCTCTGACTGAGCCGCCGTACTGTGAGAGCAGAGCGCAGCGGTGACGTCACTGCTGTGCTCTCACTTCTCACTGTACGGCCGGCAGTCAGAGCAGGAAGCAGACGGCAAGGGACCTGGACACCGAAAGGCGAGTATGTAGTGTTTGTTTTTTTTTACATTTACGCTGGTAACCAGGGTAAACATCGGGTTACTAAGCGCGGCCCTGCGCTTAGTAACCCGATGTTTACCCTGGTTACCAGTGAAGACATCGCTGGATCGGTGTCACACACACCGATTCAGCGATGTCAGCGGGGCCTCAACGACCAAAAAAAGGTCCAGGCCATTCCGACACGACCAGCGATCTCGCAGCAGGGGCCTGATCGCTGGTACGTGTCACACATAGCGAGATCGCTATGGAGGTCGCTGTTGCGTCACAAAACTAGTGACTCAGCAGCGATCTCGCTAGCGATCTCGCTATGTGAGACAGGGCCTTAAGAGATGACTTAATGGCGTTTTTTTTACACCAAGAAGGTTTTATTACACTCAATACTCAGTTTATACAACGGTTTTCTAATTGTTTATATTATCCAACTTCTATCTACCTAATCTATATCTATCTATTTATCCATACCTATCTATTGAATTATTTATTATTTCATATACACACTACAATAGAAATTTGTATTTATTTTATATCCAGCAGTTACTAAGTGAAGAACATCTCCTAGGTTGAAAAATCTTGAGTGTTCTCAAGTGTATTCATAAAATATATGTTAATGAAATGAAGTAAAATCTACAAAATTATGTGCTGCTCATACAAAACGAAAAGACTAGCAAATGCTTTATATGACAATGACATTAAGTCATGAAGATCAAAGCAGCTTTCATTTTTAAATAATATACACACTACAGATATGTGCCAGTTAACATTAATGTGCAGGGAGGGAATTTGGCTTCTGCATTATCCAACAGGCCTTGTACAGCTATGGACTGCGGGAGGTAAGGCTAACAAAATTAATATGCAAAGAAGTTTAACACTTGGGACCTATAATTTTCTTGCAAATGGTTTCACTTTAAGGATGAAGCAACGCAAGATGATACCAATTTCTTTCTTTTTTTTAATAAATAGATAGCACTTTAAAAATATAACATAAGTCAGCAGGTGGGATAAGACAAGTGGATCTGCGAAGTAGAGGGACTGCAAATTTGATTTGCCTAAGAATTCACTAAGTGATATGAGCACATTGATACACATTGATATGAGATTCATTTAATTAAAGTGTGATTTGCTTGCAAAGAGGATTTTACAGAAATACTTCATTTTATATTCTTTAGAGAGAAATTTGAAATACATTATATTTTATACTGGAATCAAGCCATATGTCATATTAATTATATTGTAGTGTACTAAACAGTAATAATAATGGAATTGAATTGCAAAGGGTTGCCCAATTAATGTAACATATCACCTATTCATAGGAACCCCACAGATCAAGAGAATAATGGCACTAAGTCTACTATTTGAATGGAGTGCTGGTCATTCATCATCTATAGGACTGAAAAAAACATTTTTTTTATTTCTGTGCTCTGCCAGAAAATGAAGTGGTGAGCCTCTAAGTTTTTTTTACATTAGCTTCATAGCTTCCAAGACAGGCAAAGTCTAATGGTCCTCATTGACCTTAACATAATCGTATGGGTTCTGATGTTTTGCAAGCAAGAATAACTCTGCAGACTGCCCAATTCTAAATAATTTAGAGTAAGAGTAAAGTGAGCCTTAGGCTAAGTGCACACGTTGCAGAATTGCCGCGGAAATTTCCGTGGCAATTCTGCAACTCCTGCCATGAGTATATCGCATGCGGAATTGGCATGCATATTCCTGCTAAAAACTAGCGTTTTGCAAGCATAATTAGCTTGCAGAATGCTAATGTTTTCCAAGTGATCTGTAGCATCGCTTGGAAAACTGATTGACAGGTTGGTCACACTTGTCAAACATAGTGTTTGACAAGTGTGACCAACTTTTTACTATTGATGCTGCCTATGCAGCATCAATAGTAAAAGATATAATGTTAAAAATAATTTAAAAAATGGTTATTCTCACCTTCCGAAGGCAGCCGATCTCCTCAGCGGCTTCCGTTCCTATAGATGCTTTGTGTGCAGGACCTGCGATGACGTCACGGTCACGTGACCGCGACGTCATCGCAGTCACATGAGCTCGACGTCATCGCAGGTCCTTCACGCAAAGCATCCATGGGAACGGAAGCAGCCGCGTGCACCGCTGAGAGGCAGGAGGACTCCAGGGTTATCAGAAGGTGATTATATCACTATTTTTTATTTTAATTCTTTGTTTTAACAATTATATGGTGTCCAGTCCGTGGAGGAGAGTCTCCTCTCCTCCACCCTGGGTACCAACCGCACATGATCTGCTTATGGGCATAGCCTCATGCGGAAAGTAAGCAGATGAATGAATTCCTAGGTGGGCGGAATCCCCGCGATTCCGCAAATTTAATGAACATGCTGCGTTTTTCTCTGGAATGCGATTCTGCTTGGGAAAACAACGCAGCATGTGCACAAAAAATGCGGATTGCAGTCTATTAAATAGGATGCTTAATGTGAGTGTTTTTTTCACGGTTTTATAGCATTTGTATAACGAAGAACCACGAAAAAAATGGGAAAAATCTGCTACGTGTGCACACAGCTTTAAAGTGCCCATACACGGTCAATATGTATTCTTCCAGATCCCACATACAGCTGAGCGTGCTTGAGTTTTCAATAGGATGACGAGAATAAATCACAGCCTGACTCCAAGGCTTGGGCTAAGGATGGACGGCACTATGTCTATTCCTTTCACCTGATGAACCACAGGCCTTGTACTATAACATACAGTATATAACATATTATACATTCCTTGAATTTGCATTGTAGGGATTTATGCTCCTGGGTGGGCATTCGATGGTGTTCACACAACTAATGCAGTTTGGTCCAACCAGGTGCAGTTTTATTGCTTTCATAAAACTCTTAGGGTATGTGTCCACGTTCAGGATTGCATCAGGATTTGGTCAGGATTTTTCATCAGTATTTGTAAGCCAAAACCAGGAGTGGGTGATAAATGCAAAAGTGGAGCATATGTTTCTATTATACTTTTCCTCTAATTGTTCCACTCCTGGTTTTGGCTTACAAATACTGATGAAAAATCCTGACCAAATCCTGATGCAATCCTGAACGTGGACACATACCCTAAGGGATTCAAAACTAAAAACAACCACTTCTAGGCACAAAGGTATAACAGTAGAAAACAGTTAATTTATTGTGGTACATATACAGTCATATGAAAAAGTTTGGGCACCCCTATTAATCTTAAGCTTAATGTTTTATAAAAATGGTTTATTTTGCAACAGCTATTTCAGTTTCAGATATCACAGTGACACCATCTGCAGCAAGTTGATGCTGCAGCTCTCTAGAGGTGGTCTGAGGATTGTCCTTGACTGATCTCACCATTCTTCTTCTCCGCCTTTCTGATGTTTTTCTTGGCCTGCCACTTCTGGCCTTAATAAGAACTGTACCTGTGTTCTTCCATTTCCTTACTATGTTCCTCACAGTGGAAATTGACAGGTTAAACCTCTGAGACAGCTTTTTGTATCCTTCCCCTGAACAACTATGTTGAATAATCTTTGTTTTCAGATCATTTGACAGTTGATTTGAGGAGCCCATGATTCCACTCTTCGGAGGAGATTCAAACAGGAGAACAACTTGCAAGTGGCCACTTTAAGTAGCTTTTCTCATGATTGCATACACCTAGCTATGAAGTTAAAAGCTCAATGAGGTTACAAAACCAAAAAAAAGTGCTTTAGTAAGTCACTAAAAAGTAGGTAGGAGTATTTAAAACAAGAAAATGATAAGGGTGCCCATACTTATGCACCTGTCAAATTTTGTTTGAATGCAGATTGCACATTTTCTGTTAGTACAATAAACCTCATTTCAAGGCAGAAACATTACTGTGTCCAATAGTTATTAGATATATGAAAC
The DNA here is from genome assembly GCF_051348905.1 of Ranitomeya variabilis. Taxonomy (NCBI): domain Eukaryota; kingdom Metazoa; phylum Chordata; class Amphibia; order Anura; family Dendrobatidae; genus Ranitomeya; species Ranitomeya variabilis. The sequence goes on from NC_135233.1 coordinate 965,257,822, forward strand.
TGAAATAGCTGTTGCAAAAAAAAACATTTTTATAAAACATTAAGCTTAAGATTAATAGGGGTGCCCAAACTTTTTCTTATGACTGTATGTCATTGTGGGCTCACCAAACCAGATAATATTCCTTTCTCCAGGAACAAACCATTCAGCACGAGCTCCAGTAACTTCCAGTGCTAAACAGAAGGATTCAACTCCTGAACAAGTCACAGTGATCAGGCTGCAGCTTCCACACAGTTCTCTATAGCTCCAACACACTGACTGCTCAACTTTCCCAGCTGACCCATGCAGTCTACATTCAAAGAGAGACCACGGCACATTTATCTCTCAGCTGTAGCTCTTATTTTGGATCGTCACTCATCAGCAGCACACTTGACTCTGCTCAATATCCAGCAGACTGACACACCCCTAGTGAACATAGGCCCTGGTTCTTAGTCAAAGCAAGTCAGGTGAATCAATAAATGATCTGCAGTGCTAGATTTAACCCTAGCTTACCTGTCTTTGCTACTTACCCCCTCTTCTGAAAGCCAGCGGCTGGTTACCATCTATCAATGTACAGAGCCTACAGGGCTCTGCTACCTACAGATTACATGCAGTGTTCTCCTGCCTGCAGATCATGCACACAGGCTCTGCTGCCTACCGATCACTAGTGTTGAGCGATACCTTCCGATATCGGAAAGTATCGGTATCGGAAAGTATCGGCCGATACCGTCAAAGTATCGGATCTAATCCGATACCGATACCCGATCCCAATGCAAGTCAATGGGACGAAAATATCGGAATTAAAATAAACCCTTTCTTTCCTTGTAGGTTAATTCTACATGAAGGAAAACAACTAAGAATAATGTAGGATGTATTGGGGGAGGTGGCGGAGACATTAAAGGCACAGAGGTTTAGCCCAAACAAATAGAATAGCAGGTTTTTTTGGTTTTTTTTATGACGTTCGGCGTTAGAAAGATTTTGACTATTTTTTTTTTTATTATTATTTTGTCAGATATTGATGTTTCACTACTTCCACGTCCTTCACCTTCTTTTTTACTTCTCCCACACTTTCTTCTTCATTATCCTCATCATCAGCTTCTTTGACATCAACTATCTTCACCTTATTCATCTTCTTCTTCTACCTATAATTTTTTTTTTTTACATTGTTCATATTCTTTTTATTTAAAGGAAAGGTGCCGCAATTTTGTTTTTGTATTAAAAATGATTGTTTATATAAACAATTATCTTTAATACAAAATTATTTTTTTTAACCTTAATATCTTTTTTATTATTAATAATTTTTGCAGCCACTGGGCGCCGCCATTTTGCTTTGCAGGAGTGTAAGAGTCCCAGCACGACATTTACACTCTGCATTTACGGCAGCCCTGTGCATAGGACTCAGCAGTCGGGAGCCGACCGCGTTATCTCCTGCTCTGATCTGGCCACGCCCCCTGGGCTGTCTCCACATCACAGCAGAGGCAGGAGGTCGGCGCCATGTTTCTTCAGCCCACAGTGTGTGAGCTCCACTGTGACTGAGAGCTGTGCTGTTGGAGGGGCAGCTCCAGCTGCCTCTCCTTTCACACTGTCAGCAGTCGGCCGTTCCCTGTCCTCTGCTGCCTGGTGCCCTGGCTCAATCTCTAGAATCGCTAGAGAGGGTGAAGTGCTGGGGTCTGATGTCCTCTATCAGGAGCTGCAGAGAGGTAACAGGGGGGGAGGGGGAGAATCTCTGTGCTGCTCCGACCCGACCCTGCCTCTCACTGCAGCCACTGATCAAGGACATCAGACCGTGTATCTATCACTACACTGTGCTGAGCCATGTATCTAATCCTCTCCTGTATGATAGTCTGCTGTGCCATGTACCTAATCCTCTCCTGTATGATACTGTCTGCTGTGCCCTGTACCTAATCCTCTCCTGTGTGATACTATGCTGAGCCGTGTATCTAATCCTATACTGTGTGATACTGTCTGCTGAGCCATGCATCTAATCCTATACTGTGATACTATGCTGAGCCATGTATCTAATCCTATACTGTGTGATACTGTCTGCTGAGCCATGCATCTAATTTTATACTGTGATACTATGCTGAGCCATGCATCTAATTCTATCCTGTGTGATACTGACTGCTGAGCCGTGTATCTAATCCTCTCCTGTGTGATACTATGCTGAGCCGTGTATCTAATCCTATACTGTGTGATACTGTCTGCTGAGCCATGCATCTAATCCTATACTGTGATACTATGCTGAGCCATGCATCTAATTCTATCCTGTGTGATACTGACTGCTGAGCCGTGTATCTAATCCTCTCCTGTGTGATACTGACTGCTGAGCTGTGTATCTAATCCTCTCCTGTGTGATACTGTCTTCTGAGCTGTGTATCTAATCTTATCTTGTGTGATACTGACTACTGAGCCGTGTATCTAATCCTATCCTGTGATACTGTCTGCTGAGCTGTGTATCTAATCTTATCCTGTGTGATACTGACTGCTGAGCCGTGTATCTAATCCTATCCTGTGATACTGTCTGCTGAGCCGTGTATCTAATCCTATCCTGTGTGATACTGACTGCTGAGCCGTGTATCTAATCCTCTCCTGTGTGATACTGACTGCTGAGCCGTGTATCTAATCCTCTCCTGTGTGATACTGTCTTCTGAGCTGTGTATCTAATCTTATCCTGTGTGATACTGACTACTGAGCCGTGTATCTAATCCTATCCTGTGATACTGTCTGCTGAGCTGTGTATCTAATCCTATCCTGTGTGATACTGTCTGGTGAACCGTGTATCTAATCCTCTCAGGCACTCCTCTCCCCCCTGCATATCTTTCCCCATTACACACACAACTCAATGCATGCGATAACAGGAGCTGCAGGGGTCATGCTGTATTATGGCATTATGTGAGATCTATATGACGGTATTATGTGATCTGTATGGTGGTGATTATGCTTGATCAGTATTGTGAGAATTATACGGTGGTATTGTGTGTGATCTATATGGTGGTATTATGTGAGAACACTGGCAGTATTATGTGTGATCTATATGGCGGTATGTGAGAACACTGGCGGTATTATGTGTGATCTATATGGTGGTATTATGTGAGAACACTGGCAGTATTATGTGTGATCTATATGGTGGTATGTGAGAACTGTATGATGGTATTGTGTGTGATCCATATGGCTGTATTATGTGTGCTCTATATGGTTGTATGTGAGAACTGTATGACAGTATTGTGTGTGATCTATTTGATGGTATTGTGTGTGATCTATATGGCGGTATTATGTGTGAGCTATATGGCAGTATTATGTGAGAACACTATGGCAGTATTATCTTCAGAAAGCGGACCCATTCTATGGTGGTTCTGGCTGAGCACCTGCTCGCGGGTCTGGGGTAATAGAGGGGGCAGCATGACCTCCAGTTAGGTGCAGTCAGGGCTGGTCAGGCTGCTGAAGAGAGGGGTCTCATTTTTATTGTTACTATATGGCTAAATTTCCTTCCCAGCGTCACCCCGTACTTCGCCTGTCGTCTCACTTTCACACATCACCAGGACAGGATGGAGAAGACAGGATCTGAGGAGGGGAATGGGGTCTTAGCATGCAAAGTCTGGATCAGAACAGGCCATCAATCCGCAGAAATGTTTCCTGGATTTCTGTGGAGCAGACGGTCCATCCATGTGTATAAAAGACAGTGCTCTATGTACAATCCCTGGCTGCTCCGCGCACCAAACAGGGGGCCCCCATAGACCAGCACACTGCTCTCCTGAAATACTCTGTGCTGCTGTCACCCTGCTCCCTCCACCACATATCTCCCAGAATCCTTGCTGGCTGCCATCCTCGGTGACTGTCTACTTGTCAGTGTAAGGCTGCTTTCACACTAGTGTCAGTACGGGCCCGTCGCAGTGCGTCGGGCCGACGTACCGACGCATGCTGTGAAAGAAATGCCCGACGTGGTAGCGGATGTAGTCTTACAATGCTTCCGCTGCCCCATTGTAAGGTCCGGGGAGGAGGGGGCAGAGTTTCGGCTGCGCATGCACGGTCGAAAATGGCAGACTCGACGCACAAAAAAACCGTTACATGTAATTTTTTTTGTGGCGGTGGTCCGCCAAAACACGACTCAACCGTCGCACGGTGGTTGCGACGTGTGGCAATACGTCGCAATGCGTCGGTAATGTTAGTCTATGGGGAAAAAACATCCTGCAGACAACTTTGCAGGATGTGTTTTGCAGGATGTGTTTTATCTCCTGAATAGTGTTGAGCGATACCGTCCGATACTTGAAAGTATCGGTATCGGAAAGTATCGGCCGATACCGGCAAAGTATCGGATCCAATCCGATACCGATACCCGATACCAATACAAGTCAATGGGACTCAAGTATCGGACGGTATTCCTGATGGTTCCCAGGGTCTGAAGGAGAGGAAACTCTCCTTCAGGCCCTGGGATCCATATAAATGTGTAAAAGAAAGAATTAAAATAAAAAATATCGCTATACTCACCTCTCCGACGCAGCCTGGACCTCAGCGAGGGAACCGGCAGCGTTGTTTGTTTAAAATTCGCGCTTTTACTTGGTTACGTGAAGTCCCGGCTTGTGATTGGTCAGGGCGGCCATGTTGCCGGGACGCGGACCAATCACAGCAAGCCGTGACGAAATTACGTCACGGCTTGCTGTGATTGGTCCGCGTCCCGGCAACATGGCCGCCATTAACCAATCACAAGCCGGGACGTCACGGGAGGCTGGACACGTGCCCATTTTAAAAAGCGCGCGTGTCCAGCCTCCAGTGACGTCCCGGCTTATGATTGGTCACGGCGCCATGTTGCCGGGACGCGGACTAATCACAGCAAGCCGTGACGAAATTACGTCACGGCTTGCTGTGATTGGTCCGCGTCCCGGCAACATGGCCGCCATTAACCAATCACAAGCCGTGACGTCACGGGAGGCTGGACACGCGCACTTTTTAAAATGGGCGTGTGTCCAGCCTCCCGTGACGTCCCGGCTTGTGATTGGTAGCGCCGCGGTCAACCAATCACAAGCCGGGAGGCTGGACACGCGCGCATTTTAAAATTTTAAAATGGGCGCGTGTCCAGCCTCCCGGCTTGTGATTGGTTGATCGCGGCGCAACCAATCACAAGCCGGGACGTCACGGGAGGCTGGACACGCGCCCATTTTAAAATGCGCGCGTGTCCAGCCTCCCGTGACGTCACGGCTTGTGATTGGTTGCGTCTCCCATGTGACTGCGACGCAACCAATCACAAAGCCGGGACGTAATTTTAAAATCCTTAAGGACCTGAAATTACGTCATGGCTTGCTGTGATTGGTTGCGTCGCCCATGTGACTGCGACGCAACCAATCACAACGCCGGAACGTAATTTTAAAATCCTGAAGGACCTGAAATTACGTCACGGCTTGCTGTGATTGGTTGCGTCCCGGTCACATGGGCGGCACGCAACCAATCACAAGCCGGGACTCACGTAAAGGAAAGAAAAGCGCGAATTTTAAACAAAGAACGCTGCCGCTTCCCTCGGTAAGGTGCAGGCTGCGTCGGAGAGGTGAGTATAGCAATATTTTTTATTTTAATTCTCTCTTTTACACATTTTTACATTAATGTTGTTTCGATACCGATACCCGATATCACAAAAATATCGGATCTCGGTATCGGAATTCCGATACAGCAAGTATCGGCCGATACCCGATACTTGCAGTATCGGAATGCTCAACACTACTCCTGAACGACGCATTGCGACGTACAGCCAACAACGCTAGTGTGCAAGTAGCCTAAGGCTGCCGTCACACATTCAGTATTTGGTCAGTATTTTACCTCAGTATTTGTAAGCCAAGACCAGGAGTGGCTGATAAATGCAGAAGTGGTGCAGATGTGTCTGTTATACTTCTCCTCTAATTGTTCCACTCCTGGTTTTGGCTACAAATACTGAGGTAAAATACTGACCAAATACTGATAGTGTGACGGCAGCCTTACTCTGCAGTCACCAACAAAATGGCTGCTCACTGGGTTCCTGAATATCATCCTCTTATCCCTTAGCAGACACCCAGAAGGGAAGGAGAGGAGTGACATCACACACGTCAGCAGACTCCGCCCATAATTACTGCAGTGCTGTAATGTGAGCTTGTTGTACACGAGGTTTTTCTGAAATTTCAGCAGCTGCTCCCCCTAGTGTTTAAAAGTGGAAATTCCAAAACTTTTCAAATTATTTTTCATATTTTACTAAATTATAAACAAATGATAATAATTTTTAAGAAAATGTAAACATTAATTCTTTACATTTTTACAATTTCTGTAAAAAAAATTTTTTTGATGGCACCTTCCCTTTAACTATTATCTTTTTCATATTCAACTTCTTCATCATATTCTTATTTGTGACAGGCATTCCCGTAGTTGTTATCTATAAAAGTTTGAAGATTACACCTTCCGTTCTGCCTGTCACAAAAGAGTTACATTTGTCCGCGTTCAGTTTGGCCTGCAGCATCAGGCTTTATCCAGGGGCACCACAAGGAGGAACGGACTCACCCCCATACACTGCTTAGTCTTCTTCTGCTTATAATTTAGATAATATCTTTTGCTCTGATATTTAGTCTTATGCTTAATGTTCTTCTGCTCTTTGTTCTGCAGCCTCTTGTTCTTCTGCTTTTCGGTCTCCCATGTCGTCGTCGTCTCCAGGGTCGTCGTCTCCGGGGTCGTCGTCATCGGGGTCGTCGTCATCGGGATCGTCTTCAGGGTCATCATCTCCAGGGTCGTCATCATCTCGGTGGTTGTCGTCTCTGGTGTCGTCATCATCTTAGGGGTGGTCTTCAGGGTCATCGTCTTTAGGGTCTTGAACTTGGAAATGTAGCAGAAGGTACAAGAAGGCTGAGAAAATGCCGAGAAACAGCTGATGGAACTGGAACTCGGATGGCTACCCAAAGGTCCAAGAGCCAATGGAACTACCGTGGACCAGCTGACGTTACTGGAACCCGGTTACTAAGCAGGAGGTACCCGTGCCTGAAAGCACTACCAAGGACCACCTGACGTTGGTGGAACTCGGATACCCATAGGGAGGCACCTAAGCCAAAGGCTCTGCCCGGAACCAGCTGACGGTACTGGAACCAGGATGGGGAGCAGAAGGTACAAGAGAAAAAGACACTGCCGAGAACCAGCTGACGGTACTGGAACCCGGATGGGTAGCCGAAGGTCCAAGAGCCAATGGAACTACCGAGGACCAGCTGACGTTACTGGAACCCGGTTACTAAGCAGGAGGTACCCGTGCCTGAAAGCACTACCAAGGACCACCTGACGTTGGTGGAACTCGGATACCCAGAGGGAGGCACCTAAGCCAAAGGCTCTGCCCGGAACCAGCTGACGGTACTGGAACCAGGATGGGGAGCAGAAGGTACAAGAGCAAAAGACACTGCCGAGAACCAGCTGACGGTACTGGAACCCGGAAGGGTAGCCGAAGGTCCAAGAGCCAATGGAACTACCGAGGACCAGCTGACGTTACTGGAACCCGGTTACTAAGCAGGAGGTACCCGTGCCTGAAAGCACTACCAAGGACCACCTGACGTTGGTGGAACTCGGATACCCAGAGGGAGGCACCTAAGCCAAAGGCTCTGCCCGGAACCAGCTGACGGTACTGGAACCAGGATGGGGACCTATTCAAGCTTGTCTTCCTAGAGCCCCAACTGGCGGTGTTAGAGCCCAGGGTCAGCAGAAGGAGGAGCAGGGGGAGGGGAGTGTAGGCCGAAGCCTGCACTGGCGGCAGCTTTGGGTCTGTTGTGCCTGCGTGGCGGTCGCAGGACACATTGCCGGCTACACAGCAGGGGAACAGCTGGCAGTGCTGAACCCCACTGACACATTGGCGAGGTGTTTGGCTCTGTGCAGCCAGCACTTCCGGACAGCAACTAGTGGTGTTGGAGCCCGGGCTCTGCCGGTGGAGCAGAGTGTAGGCCGAAGCCTAATTGAACCGATTTCAAAGGTAACCTTTAACCCCCCCTCAGGGGTTACAAACTAGAAGAGCCACAGCTTATGCAGCAGTAGTGCCGCACAAGTCAAAGGTTGCTCTTTTAATTTTTCTCCTTGCACACGCCGAATGAAACACGTATAACATTTAGCCCTTTATACAGTCAAACTGTGTTGGAGGCGTGAGTTCCCTTCGTAATGAGACGCAGCACAGCTGACAAAAATGCCACCTTGGTGCTTTGCGCGGCCTCCTGAGCATCGTTATTTGCTGCACAGGAGTCTGCGCTGTCGTGTTATCCCTTGGCCTTGCGCTGTTAGCGCTGCCCGTCCTCTGACAACATTTGATGTCGGCCGGTGCGGTTCGCGATGACCATGAATCCCAGCCCCGCAGTGTCTTAACATTGTTAAAACACTGCGGGGCTGGGATTCATGGCCTGGCGCAGTACATATGTTCGCCTCTCGCTTGGGTTCTTACACCCGCTTCAGACTATGCGGCGTCAGCTGATCCCTTATCGCATGCCACGGCCATGAAGCCGCACAGTCCGAAGAAGGCGGAAGGAGATGAGGGATAGGCGAAGAAATGCACCGTTCATGCCCGTCAATCACACCCTCGCAGTCAAAATAAATAAGACACCGAGGGGCGTTGTGTGGGGCAAGGCGGCGGCAGAGGTGCAGCCAGCCAAACAATGAGGCCAGAAGACGGGCAGCGCTACCAAGGAGCTTGTTGCGTGTCAATACAAAGGAAAATCACACCTGAGGGACGTTTTAATGGTCTCAGAGGACTCATTTTAGACGTGTTCAGTTCTCCATGGGCAAGGAGAATAAGTTTCCTAGCCACCTTGCACACATGCAGCATTACTGCTGTACAAGGTGGCTGTAAACCATAGAAACACCTGGGGGAGGGGGACAGGTTCCCTTCAATTTCAGTACTTGTGTCTGCGTGGCTGTCGCAGGACACGTTGCAGGCTACACAGCAGGGGAACAGCTGGCGGTGCTGGACCCCACTGACACATTGGCTGGTGTTTTTCTCTGTGCAGCTAGCACATCTGGGCCCCAACTGGCGGTGTTAGAGCCCAGGGTCAGCAGGAGGAGGAGCAGGAGGAGGAGCAGGGGGAGGGGAGTGTAGGCCGAAGCCTGCACTGGCGGCAGCTTTGGGTCTGTTGTGTCTGCGTGGCGGTCGCAGGACACGTTGCCGGCTACACAGCAGGGGAACAGCTGGCGGTGCTGGACCCCACTGACACATTGGCGAGGTGTTTGGCTCTGTGCAGCCAGCACTTCCGGACAGCAACTAGCGGTGTTGGAGCCCGGGCTCTGCCGGTGGAGCAGAGTGTAGGCCGAAGCCTAATTGAACCGATTTCAAAGGTAACCTTTAACCCCCCCTCAGGGGTTACAAACTAGAAGAGCCACAGCTTATGCAGCAGTAGTGGTGCACAAGTCAAAGGTTGCTCTTTTAATTTTTCTCCTTGCACACGCCGAATGAAACACGTATAACATTTAGCCCTTTATACAGTCAAACTGTGTTGGAGGCGAGAGTTCCCTTTGTAATGAGACGCAGCACAGATGTCAAGAATCCCACCTTGGTGCTGGGCGCAGCCTCCTGAGCGTCGTTATTTGCTGTACAGGAGTCTGCGCTGTCGTGTTATCCCTTGGCCTTGCGCTGTTAGCGCTGCCCATCTTCTGACATTTAATGTCAGCCGTTGCGCTTTGCGATGACCATGAATCCCAGCCCCGCAGTGTCTTAACATTGTTAAAACACTGCGGGGCTGGGATTCATGGCCTGGCGCAGTACATATGTTCGCCTCTCACACTCGGGTCCTTACACCCGCTTCAGACTGTGCGGCGTCAGCTGATCCCTTATCGCATGCCGCGGCCATGAAGCTGCACAGTCTGAAGAAGGCGGAAGGAGATGACGGACAGGCGAACATAGGCACTGCTAATGCCCATCAATCACACCCTCGCAGTCCAAATAAATAAGACACCGAGGGGCGTTGTGTGGGTCAGGGCGGCCGCAGAGGCGCAGCCAGCCAAACAATGATGCCAGAAGACGGGCTGCGCTACCAAGGGGGTTGCAGCGTGTCATTACAATGGAAAGTCACACCTCCGGGACGGTTAAATGGTCACAGAGGACACATTTTAGACGTGTTCGGTTCCCCATGGGCAAGGAGAATGAGTTTCCGAGCCACCTTGCACACATGCAGCATTACTGCTGTACAAGGTGGCTGTAAAACATAGAAACACCTGGGGGAGGGGCGACAGGATCCCTTCAATTTCAGTTCTTGTGTCTGCGTGGCTGTTGCAGGACACGATGCCGGCTACACAGCAGGGGAACAGCAGGCGGTGCTGAACCCCACTGACACATTGGCGGGTGTTTTTCTCTGTGCAGCCAGCACTTCCGGACAGCAACTAGCGGTGTTTGAGCCCGGGCTCTACAGGTGGAGCAGAGTGTAGGCCGCAGCCTGCACTGGAGCAAGTTGAAAGGGAACCTTTAACCCCCCCCCCAGGCGTTTGTAGCTGAAAGAGCCATCTTGTACAGCACTAATGCTGGAAAAGGTAAACTTAGCTCTTTTAATTATGGTCCTTGCACATGCTGAACCTAACACTTTTGAAATGTGTCCCCTCACACGGTTAAACCGTCCGGTCGGTGAAACTTTCCTTTGTCATGTGACGCAGCACAGCTGTCATTCTTACCCCCTTGGCGCCGTGCACCTCCTCCTCAGCGTTGTATGAATCTGTCCCGGAGTCTGCGCTGTTATGTTATCCCTTGGCCAGGCACACTTAGCGCTGCCCGTCTTCTGACATCATTTGGTGTCAGGATGGCTGCGCCTGTGCGGCCGTGCTGGACGGGATCCCGCCTCGCCGTGTCATCTAATGTAATCACTCTGCGGACCTGTGATCCATGGGCATGAGCAGTGCATATCCTCGCCTCTCACTCCCCTCCCTACGGCTTCTTCAGACTATGCGGCGTCACGGCCGTGGCATGCTATTAGGGATCAGCTAACAGCGCACAGTCTGAAGAAGGCATAGGGAGATGAGTGAGAGGCGGAGGTTAAGATATGCACTGCTAATGTCCATGGATCACAGGTCCGCAGTGGGATTAAATCAGAAGACACTACGAGGCGGGATCTCGTCCAGCGCGGCCACACAGGCGCAGCCATCCTGACACCAAATGATGTCAGAAGACGGGCAGCGCTAAGTGTGCCTGGCCAAGGGATAACATAACAGCGCAGACTCCGGGACAGATTCAAACAACGCTGAGGAGGAGGCGCACGGCGCCAAGGGGGTAAGAATGACGGCTGTACTGCGTCACATGACAAAGGAAAGTTCCACCGACCGGACGGTTTAACCGTGTGAGGGGACACATTTCATAAGTGTTAGGTTCAGCATGTGCAAGGAGCACCACGAAAAGAGGCACTTTTTCCCTTTGCATCATTACTGCTGCACAAGGTGTCTCCTTCAGTAACAAACGCCTGGGGGGGGGGGGACAGGTTCCCTTAAATTTAACTTGTTGTGCCTGTGTGGCGGTCGCAGGACACGTTGCCGTATACACAGCAGGGGAGCAGCAGGCTTTACTGAACCCCAATAACAGAGGAGCGACTGTTGGGACTGTGCGGACAGCACTTCTGGACGGCAACTAGCGGTGTTGGAGCCCAGGGACAGGAGGAAGAGGAGGTGGAGGAGATAGGAGGGATTGCCACACACACAGCTGGGGAGCAGCTGACGTTACTGAACCCCAATAACAGAGGAGGGACTGTTGGGACTGTGCGTACAGCACTACCAGGCAACAACTAGCGGTGTTGGAGCCCAGAGACAGGGGGAGGAGGAGGAGGTGGAGGAGATAGGAGGGATTGCCACACACACAGCAGGGGAACAGCTGACGTTACTGAACCCCAATAACAGAGGAGGGACTGTTGACTGTGCGTACAGCACTACCAGGCAACAAATAGCGGTGTTGGAGCCCAGGGACAGGAGGAGGAGGAGGAGGTGGAGGAGATAGGAGGGATTGCCACACACACAGCAGGGGAGCAGCTGACGTTACTGAACCCCAATAACAGAGGAGGGACTGTTGGGACTGTGCGTACAGCACTACCAGGCAACAACTAGCGGTGTTGGAGCCCAGGGACAGGGGGAGGAGGAGGTGGAGGAGATAGGAGGGATTGCCACACACACAGCAGGGGAACAGCTGACGTTACTGAACCCCAATAACAGAGGAGGGACTGTTGACTGTGCGTACAGCACTACCAGGCAACAACTAGCGGTGTTGGAGCCCAGGGACAGGAGGAGGAGGAGGAGGTGGAGGAGATAGGAGGGATTGCCACACACACAGCAGGGGAGCAGCTGACGTTACTGAACCCCAATAACAGAGGAGGGACTGTTGGGACTGTGCGTACAGCACTACCAGGCAACAACTAGCGGTGTTGGAGCCCAGGGACAGGGGGAGGAGGAGGTGGAGGAGATAGGAAGGATTGCCACACACACAGCTGGGGAACAGCTGACGTTACTGAACCCCAATAACAGAGGAGGGACTGTTGACTGTGCGTACAGCACTACCAGGCAACAACTAGCGGTGTTGGAGCCCAGGGACAGGGGGAGGTGGAGGAGATAGGAGGGATTGCCACACACACAGCAGGGGAGCAGCTGACGTTACTGAACCCCAATAACAGAGGAGGGACTGTTGGGACTGTGCGTACAGCACTACCAGGCAACAACTAGCGGTGTTGGAGCCCAGGGACAGGGGGAGGAGGAGGTGGAGGAGATAGGAGGGATTGCCACACACACAGCTGGGGAACAGCTGACGTTACTGAACCCCAATAACAGAGGAGGGACTGTTGACTGTGCGTACAGCACTACCAGGCAACAACTAGCGGTGTTGGAGCCCAGGGACAGGGGGAGGAGGAGGAGGTGGAGGAGTGTTGTGAAATTGGATTTTGGGCTCCCCCGGTGGCCACTGGTGGAATTGAACTGGTGTGCATCATCCTCTCTGTTCACCTGTTTCCATCAGGATGTGGGAGTCGCTATTTAGCCTTGCTCCTCTGTCACTTCCATGCCGGTCAACATTGTAATCAGAAGCCTTTCTGTGCATGTTCCTGCTGCTAGACAACTCCCAGCTAAGTTGGACTTTAGTCCTTGTTTGTTTTTGCATTTTGTTCCAGTTCACAGCTGTAGTTTCGTTTCTGTGTCTGGAAAGCTCTTGTGATCTGAAATTGCCACTCTGATGTTATGAGTTAATACTAGAGTCTTAAAGTAATTTCAGGATGGTGTTTTGATAGGGTTTTCAGCTGACCATGAAAGTGCCCTTTCTGTCTTCCTGCTATCTAGTAAGCGGACCTCAATTTTGCTAAACCTATTTTCATACTACGTTTGTCATTTCATCTAAAATCACCGCCAATATTTGTGGGGGCCTCTGTCTGCCTTTCGGGGAAATTTCTCTAGAGGTGAGCCAGGACTATATTTTCCTCTGCCAGGATTAGTTAGTCCTCCGGCCGGCGCTGGGCGTCTAGGGATAAAACGCAGGCTACGCTACCCGGCTACTGTTAGTTGTGCGGCAGGTTTAGTTCATGGTCAGTTTAGTTTCCATCCTTCCAAGAGCTAGTTCTTATGTTTGCTGGGCTATGTTCTCTTGCCATTGAGAACCATAACAGTTTGACCGGCCCAAAAGGGTTAAATTAATTGACAGAGAAAGGAGAGAAAAGAAAAGTCTGCTGAAGATTTTTTTTTTTTTTTTCAGTTCTAGTGTGCTTGTAATTGAATCTCTTGCAAGTCTGCCTATATTGCAGCCTTTCTCTCTCTCTCTCCTTCTAATCCTGGAATGGCTCTGTGTTCACCTGTTTAAAATGGATATTCAGAGTTTAGCTGCAGGTTTGAATAATCTCACCACGAAAGTTCAAAATTTACAAGATTTTGTTGTTCATGTTCCTATATCTGAACCTAGAATTCCTTTGCCTGAATTTTTCTCGGGGAATAGATCTTGCTTTCAAAATTTCAAAAATAATTGCAAGTTGTTTTTGTCCCTGAAATCTCGCTCTGCTGGAGATCCTGCTCAGCAGGTCAGGATTGTGATTTCCTTGCTCCGGGGCGACCCTCAGGATTGGGCTTTTGCATTGGCTCCAGGGGATCCTGCGTTGCTCAATGTGGATGCGTTTTTTCTGGCCTTGGGGTTGCTTTATGAGGAACCTCAGTTAGAACTTCAGGCGGAAAAGGCCTTGATGTCCCTATCTCAGGGGCAAGACGAAGCTGAAATATATTGCCAGAAATTCTGTAAATGGGCTGTGCTTACTTAGTGGAATGAGTGCGCCCTGGCGGCGAATTTCAGAGAGGGTCTCTCTGATGCCATTAAGGATGTTATGGTGGGGTTCCCTGTGCCTGCGGGTCTGAATGAGTCCATGACAATGGCTATCCAGATCGATAGGCGTCTGCGGGAGCGCAAATCTGTGCACCATTTGGCGGTGTCTACTGAGAAGACGCCAGAGAATATGCAATGTGATAGAATTCTGTCCAGAAGTGAACGGCAGAATTTTAGACGAAAAAATGGGTTGTGCTTCTATTGCGGTGATTCAACTCATGTTATATCAGCATGCTCTAAGCGTACTAAGAAGCTTGATAAGTCTGTTTCAATTGGCACTTTACAGTCTAAGTTTATTCTATCTGTGACCCTGATTTGTTCCTTATCATCTATTACCGCGGATGCCTATGTCGACTCTGGCGCCGCTTTGAGTCTTATGGATTGGTCCTTTGCCAAACGCTGTGGGTATGATTTAGAGCCTCTTGAAACTCCTATACCCCTGAAGGGGATTGACTCCACCCCATTGGCTAGCAATAAACCACAATACTGGACACAAGTAACTATGCGGATTAATCCGGATCACCAGGAGATTATTCGCTTTCTTGTGCTGTATAACCTACATGATGTGTTGGTGCTTGGATTGCCATGGCTGCAATCTCATAACCCAGTCCTTGACTGGAAAGCTATGTCTGTGTTAAGCTGGGGATGTAAGGGGACGCATGGGGACGTACCTGTGGTTTCCATTTCATCATCTATTCCCTCTGAGATTCCTGAATTCTTGACTGAATATCGTGACGTTTTTGAAGAACCTAAGCTTGGTTCATTACCTCCGCACCGGGAGTGCGATTGTGCCATAGATTTGATTCCGGGTAGTAAATACCCTAAGGGTCGTTTATTTAATCTGTCTGTGCCTGAACATGCTGCTATGCGAGAATATATAAAGGAGTCCTTGGAAAAGGGACATATTCGTCCTTCGTCATCTCCCTTAGGAGCCGGTTTTTTCTTTGTGGCTAAGAAAGATGGCTCTTTGAGGCCGTGCATTGATTATCGGCTTTTGAATAAAATCACGGTTAAATATCAATATCCGTTGCCACTGCTAACTGATTTGTTTGCTCGCATAAAGGGGGCCAAGTGGTTCTCTAAGATTGATCTCCGTGGGGCGTATAATTTGGTGCGAATTAAGCAGGGGGATGAGTGGAAAACCGCATTTAATACGCCCGAGGGCCACTTTGAGTATTTGGTGATGCCTTTTGGTCTTTCAAATGCCCCTTCAGTCTTTCAGTCCTTTATGCATGACATTTTCCGTGATTATTTGGATAAATTTATGATTGTGTATCTGGATGATATTTTGATTTTTTCGGATGACTGGGACTCTCATGTCCAGCAGGTCAGGAGGGTTTTTCAGGTTTTGCGGTCTAATTCCTTGTGTGTGAAGGGTTCTAAGTGCGTTTTTGGGGTTCAAAAGATTTCCTTTTTGGGATATATTTTTTCCCCCTCTTCCATCGAGATGGATCCTGTCAAGGTTCAGGCTATTTGTGATTGGACGCAACCCTCTTCTCTTAAGAGTCTTCAGAAATTTTTGGGCTTTGCTAACTTTTATCGTCGATTTATTGCTGGTTTTTCTGATGTTGTTAAACCATTGACTGATTTGACTAAGAAGGGTGCTGATGTTGCTGATTGGTCCCCTGCTGCTGTGGAGGCCTTTCGGAAGCTTAAGCGCCGCTTTTCTTCCGCCCCTGTGTTGCGTCAGCCTGATGTTGCCCTTCCTTTTCAGGTTGAGGTCGACGCTTCTGAAATCGGAGCTGGGGCGGTTTTGTCGCAGAGAAGTTCCGATTGCTCCGTGATGAGACCTTGTGCTTTTTTCTCGCGTAAATTTTCGCCCGCCGAGCGGAATTATGATGTTGGGAATCGGGAGCTTTTGGCCATGAAGTGGGCTTTTGAGGAGTGGCGTCATTGGCTTGAGGGGGCTAGACATCAGGTGGTGGTATTGACTGACCACAAAAATCTAATTTATCTTGAGTCCGCCAGACGCCTGAATCCTAGACAGGCGCGCTGGTCGTTGTTTTTCTCTCGGTTTAATTTTGTGGTGTCCTACCTGCCGGGTTCTAAGAATGTTAAGGCGGATGCCCTTTCTAGGAGTTTTGAGCCTGACTCCCCTGGTAACTCTGAACCTACAGGTATCCTTAAGGATGGAGTGATATTGTCTGCCGTTTCTCCAGACCTGCGGCGGGCCTTGCAGGAGTTTCAGGCGGATAGACCTGATCGTTGCCCACCTGGTAGACTGTTTGTTCCTGATGATTGGACCAGTAAAGTCATTTCTGAGGTTCATTCTTCTGCGTTGGCAGGTCATCCTGGAATCTTTGGTACCAGGGATTTGGTGGCAAGGTCCTTCTGGTGGCCTTCCTTGTCTCGAGATGTGCGAGGCTTTGTGCAGTCTTGTGACGTTTGTGCTCGGGCCAAGCCTTGTTGTTCTCGGGCTAGTGGATTGTTGTTGCCCTTGCCTATTCCGAAGAGGCCCTGGACGCACATCTCGATGGATTTTATTTCGGATCTTCCTGTTTCTCAGAAGATGTCTGTCATCTGGGTGGTGTGTGATCGTTTCTCTAAGATGGTCCATTTGGTTCCCCTGCCTAAGTTGCCTTCTTCTTCCGAGTTGGTTCCTCTGTTTTTTCAAAATGTGGTCCGTTTGCATGGTATTCCGGAGAATATCGTTTCTGACAGAGGTACCCAATTCGTGTCTAGATTTTGGCGAGCATTCTGTGCTAGGATGGGCATAGATTTGTCTTTCTCGTCTGCTTTCCATCCTCAGACTAATGGCCAGACCGAGCGGACGAATCAGACCTTGGAGACATATTTGAGGTGTTTTGTGTCTGCAGATCAGGATGATTGGGTTGCTTTTTTGCCTTTAGCGGAGTTTGCCCTCAATAATCGGGCCAGCTCTGCCACCTTGGTGTCTCCCTTTTTCTGTAATTCGGGGTTTCATCCTCGATTTTCTTCTGGTCAGGTGGAATCTTCGGATTGTCCTGGAGTGGATGCTGTGGTGGAGAGGTTGCATCAGATTTGGGGGCAGGTAGTGGACAATTTGAAGTTGTCCCAGGAAAAGACTCAGCTTTTTGCCAACCGCCGGCGTCGGGTTGGTCCTCGGCTTTCTGTTGGGGACTTGGTGTGGTTGTCTTCTCGTTTTGTCCCTATGAGGGTTTCTTCTCCCAAGTTTAAGCCTCGGTTCATCGGCCCGTACAAGATATTGGAGATTCTTAACCCTGTGTCCTTCCGTTTGGACCTCCCTGCATCTTTTTCTATTCATAATGTTTTTCATCGGTCATTATTGCGCAGGTATGAGGTACCGGTTGTGCCTTCCGTTGAGCCTCCTGCTCCGGTGTTGGTTGAGGGCGAGTTGGAGTACGTTGTGGAAAAAATCTTGGACTCCCGTGTTTCCAGACGGAAACTCCAGTATCTGGTCAAATGGAAGGGATACGGTCAGGAGGATAATTCTTGGGTGACTGCCTCTGATGTTCATGCCTCCGATTTGGTCCGTGCCTTTCATAGGGCTCATCCTGATCGCCCTGGTGGTTCTGGTGAGGGTTCGGTGCCCCCTCCTTGAGGGGGGGGTACTGTTGTGAAATTGGATTTTGGGCTCCCCCGGTGGCCACTGGTGGAATTGAACTGGTGTGCATCATCCTCTCTGTTCACCTGTTTCCATCAGGATGTGGGAGTCGCTATTTAGCCTTGCTCCTCTGTCACTTCCATGCCGGTCAACATTGTAATCAGAAGCCTTTCTGTGCATGTTCCTGCTGCTAGACAACTCCCAGCTAAGTTGGACTTTAGTCCTTGCTTGTTTTTGCATTTTGTTCCAGTTCACAGCTGTAGTTTCGTTTCTGTGTCTGGAAAGCTCTTGTGATCTGAAATTGCCACTCTGATGTTATGAGTTAATACTAGAGTCTTAAAGTAATTTCAGGATGGTGTTTTGATAGGGTTTTCAGCTGACCATGAAAGTGCCCTTTCTGTCTTCCTGCTATCTAGTAAGCGGACCTCAATTTTGCTAAACCTATTTTCATACTACGTTTGTCATTTCATCTAAAATCACCGCCAATATTTGTGGGGGCCTCTGTCTGCCTTTCGGGGAAATTTCTCTAGAGGTGAGCCAGGACTATATTTTCCTCTGCCAGGATTAGTTAGTCCTCCGGCCGGCGCTGGGCGTCTAGGGATAAAACGCAGGCTACGCTACCCGGCTACTGTTAGTTGTGCGGCAGGTTTAGTTCATGGTCAGTTTAGTTTCCATCCTTCCAAGAGCTAGTTCTTATGTTTGCTGGGCTATGTTCTCTTGCCATTGAGAACCATAACAGAGGAGATAGGAGGGATTGCCACACACACAGCAGGGGAGCAGCTGACGTTACTGAACCCCAATAACAGAGGAGGGACTGTTGGGACTGTGCGTACAGCATTACCAGGCAACAACTAGCGGTGTTGGAGCCCAGGGACAGGGGGAGGAGGAGGTGGAGGAGATAAGAGGGATTGCCACACACACAGCAGGGGAACAGCTGACGTTACTGAACCCCAATAACAGAGGAGGGACTGTTGACTGTGCGTACAGCACTACCAGGCAACAACTAGCAGTGTTGGAGCCCAGGGACAGGAGGAGGAGGAG
Organism: Ranitomeya variabilis; assembly: GCF_051348905.1. NCBI lineage: Eukaryota > Metazoa > Chordata > Amphibia > Anura > Dendrobatidae > Ranitomeya > Ranitomeya variabilis. Next base: position 965,276,661 of record NC_135233.1, read on the forward strand.
GAGGTGGAGGAGATAGGAGGGATTGCCACACACACAGCTGGGGAACAGCTGACGTTACTGAACCCCAATAACAGAGGAGGGACTGTTGACTGTGCGTACAGCACTACCAGGCAACAACTAGCGGTGTTGGAGCCCAGGGACAGGGGGAGGAGGAGGAGGTGGAGGAGATAGGAGGGATTGCCACACACACAGCAGGGGAACAGCTGACGTTACTGAACCCCAATAACAGAGGAGGGACTGTTGACTGTGAGTACAGCACTACCAGGCAACAACTAGCGGTGTTGGAGCCCAGGGACAGGAGGAGGAGGAGGAGGTGGAGGAGATAGGAGGGATTGCCACACACACAGCAGGGGAACAGCTGACGTTACTGAACCCCAATAACAGAGGAGGGACTGTTGACTGTGCGTACAGCACTTCTGGACAGCAACTAGCGGTGTTGGAGCCCAGGGACAGGAGGAGGAGGAGGAGGTGGAGGAGATAGGAGGGATTGCCACACACACAGCAGGGGAACAGCTGACGTTACTGAACCCCAATAACAGAGGAGGGACTGTTGACTGTGCCTACAGCACTTCTGGACAGCAACTAGCGGTGTTGGAGCCCAGGGACAGGAGGAGGAGGAGGTGGAGGAGATAGGAGGGATTGCCACACACACAGCAGGGGAGCAGCTGACGTTACTGAACCCCACTAACACATTGGCGAGGTGTTTGGCTCTGTGTGTACAGCACTTCTGGACAGCAACTAGCGGTGTTGGAGCCCAGGGACAGGAGGAGAAGCAGAGGAACACAATGTAGGCCGAAGCCTGATTGGAGAAAGTCGAAAGGGAACCTTTAACTCCCCCCCCCAAGGCGTTTGTAGCTGAAAGAGCCAGCTTGTGCAGCACAAAAGATGCAAAAGGAAAAGGTGGCTCTTTTCATTATGCTCCTTGCAAACACAGAACTAAACACTTATAAAATGTGTCCCCTGAAACCGTGAGACCGTCCCGGAGGTGGGACTTTCCTTCGTAATAAGACGCAGCACAGCTGTCATTCCTACCCCCTCGGCGCCGAGCCCCGGCTCCTCAGCGTTGTTTGATTCCATCCCGGAGCCTGCGCTGTTATGTTATCCCTTGGCCAGGCACACTTAGCGCTGCCCATCTTCTGACATCATTTGGTGTCAGGCTGGCTGCGCCTGTGCGGCCGCGCTGGCCGAGAGCCCGCCTCGCAGTGTCGTCTAATGTAATCCCACCGTGGGCCTGGGATCCGTGGCCATGCGCAGTGCATATCCTCGCCTCTCACTCCCCTCCCTACGGCTTCTTCAGACTGTGCGGCATCACGGCCGTGGCATGCTATTAGGGATCAGCTGACGGCGCACAGTCTGAAGAAGGCGTAGGGAGGAGAGTGAGAGGCGGAGGTTCAGATATGCACTGCGCATGTCCATGGATCTCAGGCCCCCAGTGGGATTAAATCAGAAGACAATGCGAGGCGGGCTCTCGGCCAGCGCGGCCGCACAGGCGCAGCCAGCCTGACACCAAATGATGTCAGAAGATGGGCAGCGCTAAGTGTGCCTGGCCAAGGGATAACATAACAGCGCAGGCTCCGTGACGGAATCAAACAACGCTGAGGAGCCGGGGCACGGCGCCGAGGGGGTAGGAATGACAGCTGTGCTGCGTCATATTACGAAGGAAAGTCCCACCTCTGGGACGGTTGTACGGTATCAGTGGACACATTTTATAAGTGTTAAGTTCTGCGTGTGCAAGGAGCATAATGAAAATAGCTACCTTTTCCTTGTGCAGCATTACTGCTGCACAAGGTGGCTCTTTCAGTAACAAACGCCTTGGGGGGGGGGACAGGTTCCCTTACATTTCAGTTGTTGTGTCAGCGTGGCGGTCGCAGGACACATTGCCGGCTACACAGCTGGGGATCAGCTGACGTTACTGAAACCCAATAACACTGGGTCGTATGTTTTGACTGTGCAGACGGCACTTCTGAGCCTCAACTGGCTTTGTTGGAGCCCAGGAATTTAAGTTCAGGTGGTAGAAAGATGAACACAACAGGAGACCTGGATAACGTAGACAGTCACCTAATTATTTAATCAGGAATAGGAGTGGCAAATTCCTTCGAGATCCAGGCCTTGTTCATTTTCAGGAAAGTAAGCCGGTCAACGTTATCGGAGGATAGTTGCATGCGACGGTCAGTTAGTACACCACCTGCAGCACTAAAGACGCGTTCCGATAATACACTAGCCGCAGGGCAAGCCAGCACCTCCAATGCATACTGGCTTAGCTCTGGCCATGTATCCAGCTTTGAGACCCAAAACTTGAAAGGGGAAGAGCCGTCTGGGAGTACAGCAAGAGGGCAAGACATGAAGTCTGTCACCATCTGACGGAACCGTTGCCTCCTGCTGACTGGAGCCATCTGTGATGGTGTAGACTTTTGTGGCGGGCACAGAAAACTGTGCCACAGTTGGGCCATACTGGTCTTGCCTTGGGCAGAGGCACTGCTTCTGCTCCCTCTTTGTGCAGAGCCTCCACCACTGCCTGGACGCACTGAGCTGCTTTGTAATGCACTAGCAGCACTTCTCTCACTTGGATTGGAGAAGATGATGGAATTCACCAGTGTGTCTTGGTGCTCCCGCATTTTTCGCTCCCGGTTCAACGGTGTGATGAGGCTTTCTACGTTGTCCCGGTAGCGAGGATCGAGGAGGGTGAACACCCAATAATCAGACATGTTGAGAATGTGGGCGATGCGGCGGTCGTTTCTCAGGCACTGCAGCATGTAATCCACCATGTGCTGCAGACTGCCAACTGCCCAAGAAACGCTGTCCCCTGCTGGAGGCGTGATCTCTGCCCGCTCGTCATCACCCCACCCTCGCTGTACACACTGAGTACTGGACAATTGTGTAACTCCCTCCTCTGGACGGATGTCTTCCTCCTCCATTGACTCCTCCTCATCCTCCTCACAAACTGTCCCCTGCCTACGCATTTGTGAGGAACCACGTGGCGCTGACTGTCCAGAAGATGATGGAAGTGGTGAATCCTCATCCTCCACCTCTTCCACAACATCATCCCTTAGCGCTTGCAGTGATTTTTCAAGCAGGCAGATAAGGGGGACAGTCATGCTGACTAGTGCATCATCTGCACTCGCCATCCGCGTGGAATAATCAAAGGGACGCAAAACTTGGCAGACGTCATTCATAGTGGCCCACTCTGTGGTTGTGAAGTCTGTACGGCGCGGAGTGCGACTTCTTTGCGCCTGATACAGCTGGTACTCCATTACAGCTTGCTGCTGCTCACACAACCGCTCCAACATATGTAACGTGGAATTCCACGTGGTAGGTAGGTCACATATGATGCGATGTTCCGGCAGGTGGTGTCGGCGCTGCAGAGCCGCAATGCGCGCTTTTGCCGTGCTGGAACGCCGCAAGTGAGCACACTCTAGGCAGACCTTGTGCAGCAGCGCATCAAGATCTGGATAGTCCCTCAAAAAACTCTGCACGACCAAATTGAGCACATGTGCCAGACATGGGATGTGAGTGAGGTTGCCGAGGCCCAGAGCTGCCACCAGATTTCGGCCATTATCACACACTACCATGCCTGGTTGGAGATTCGCTGGCACAAACCACACATCGCTCTCCTGCTTGATGGAATTCCAGAGCTCCTGCGCTGTGTGGCTTCGATTCCCCAAAGAAATTAATTTCAAGACGGCCTGTTGACGTTTGGCCACGGCTGTGATCATGTCGGTCGTAACAGGTAAACGTTCATCACGGGTCCATGTGGAGGTGGACTGTGACGGCTCCTGCAGCGATGATTCTGAGGAACTGGTGTAAGAGGAGGAGTCAATGCGTACAGAATGGATTCCTGCAATCCTTGGAGTGGGCAGGACATGTCCTGCGCCACTCGCACAATCTGTACCCGGCTCAACGACATTAACCCAATGGGCAGTGAGGGAAAGGTATCGCCCCTGTCCATGTTGACTGGTCCACGCATCGGTGGTGAAGTGGACCTTGCTACTGATGGCATTCAGTAGCGCGTGTTTTATGTGTCCCTCCACATGCTTGTGCAGGGCAGGGACGGCTTGCCTGCTGAAGTAAAAGTGGCTGGGCACATTGTACTGTGGGACTGCCAATGACATCAAGTCACGGAAGCTGTCAGTCTCCACCAGCCTGAATGACAGCATTTCCAGTGACAGAAGTTTGGCAATGCCTGCAGTCAGAGCCTGTGCTTGTGGGTGGTTTGACGAGAAAGGCCGCCTTTTCTCCCATGCCTGTACTACCGATGGCTGTAGACTGGGCTGGGAGTGTGTGGATGACTGGGAAAGTGGTGCTGCGGGTGGAATTACAGCGGGTCTCTGGACAACAGGGCCAGAGGTTCTTCCACGGCGATCCTGGGAGGAAGCCGAACCAGCTGCGTGTGAGCTGGAGGAAGAGGCAACACGAGCTGAAGAGGTGGTAGCTGCCGCTGTTGGTTGGCCTAGCTCTTCAGTGTGTTTTTGTAACTCCGCCGCGTGCCTGTTGCACACATGTTTCCACATGTTGGAGGTATTGAGGTTGCTGACATTTCAACCTCTTTTTACTTTGTGATGACACACCTTGCATTTGACATAGCAAATGTCATCTGCAACTGTGTCAAAAAAGGACCAGGCACTGCAAGTCTTGGGAGCGCCCTTTTTGGCTTTTGGAAGAGACATGCTCCTAACGGGTGCCAAAGCGGAGGCTGCAGGATCCGCAGTCTTCCCCCTCCCTCTCCCTCTTTGGGCTGTACGGGGAATCTCTTCCTCAGAGCTGCTCCCACCACCTTCCTGTCCCTCACGCCAAGATGGGTCAAGGACCTCATCATCTACACTACCCTCTGCCCCAACTGCTCCTCCTGGGTAGTCTCAGCAGCAGAGCACGCACCAGTAAGTGGCACCTGAGTGTCATCATCAGCGGATGCGGCCTGCGATGTGGTGACCGGAGGCACTGGCCCACCCGCCTCTTCAGAGGAAGAGAGAAAAAGCTGTTGGGCATCACTGCACCCTGCCTCTTCTTCCATTTCTCCAATGCTGCTTGGCTGGCCCCCTGTTTCCAAGCCAAGAGATTCAGAGAACAGAAGTAGAGACGGCTCCTGTCCTGGGCTCTCTGTCTGCCTGGGCAATTTGGCAGGTGGTGAAGAGACAGATGGCTGCTCTCCAGTGCTCTGTGTCTGAGAGGATGTGGCACTAATTGAAGTTGATGCATAAGCTGCCATCCATCCGACAACAGCTTCAATTTGTTCTTCACGCAGCAGCGGTGTACGGCGCTCTGCGACAAAGCTGCGCATGAATGACTGTTCCCTGGTGAAAGTGGGTGCTGATGAGTCACCGGTGCCCGCAGCAGGCACAGAATCCCCACGTCCCCTCCCTGCTCCGCGCCCACGCCCATGTGCCTTACTCACTGCCTTCTTCATCTTGGTTGACTGATAAAGATAAGCAGAAAAGTACTAACGGCTTTGTGTGCTTATTCCTGAACAACTCCTAACAGGTATAAGAAACACTAATTTTCTAAAGTGTGGACTAGACTTTAATATGAGCTAATGTGGCCTACACAAATGTAAAGTGGTGTCACTGGTGTGTTTGGTGAACTTTATTATTTATTTTTTTTGGGGGGGGCTGAACTGACAACAGAGAGAGCTGCAGTCACACGGAGACCGTGCAGACAGCCGTAAACGGCGCTGCAAGGCCCAAAAACCCTCCTCTACGTTATCCTATGTAGTGTTTTTCCACAAATTAGCTGGAGACGGGTGGAAAGACACTAATAGGATTTTTTTGAAAAAATGTGCAGCAGCCTGCACTACTTAAAAGAAAAGGAAAATTGATTTTACGGTATGACGCAGTGAAGAACCCTGAGCTGGAGACAACCAGGCTATGGCTGCTCACAGACTACAGGGCGAGCTGCAGTCACACGGAGACCGTGCAGACAGCCGTAAACGGCGCTGCAAGGCCCAAAAACCCTCCTCTACGTTATCCTATGTAGTGTTTTTCCACAAATTAGCTGGAGACGGGTGGAAAGACACTAATAGGATTTTTTTGAAAAAATGTGCAGCAGCCTGCACTACTTAAAAGAAAAGGAAAATTGATTTTACGGTATGACGCAGTGAAGAACCCTGAGCTGGAGACAACCAGGCTATGGCTGCTCACAGACTACAGGGCGAGCTGCAGTCACATGGAGACCGTGCAGACAGCCGTAAACGGCGCTGCAAGGCCCAAAAACCCTCCTCTACGTTATCCTATGTAGTGTTTTTCCACAAATTAGCTGGAGACGGGTGGAAAGACACTAATAGGATTTTTTTGAAAAAAGTAGCAGCAGACTACACTACTTGGAAAAAAAAAAAAAAAAAAAACAGTATGAGGCAATGAACCACCCTCCCTGAACTGAATACAACCAGCTATGGATGGCCTATGTGGCTGCACTCAGACTAGAGAGTGGGCTGCACTCACACACACACACACAGACCTTGCAGATCGCTGTGAAAACAGCGCTACAAGGCAAAAGCAAGGTGAATAGTAGGTGAACACAGCGGTTGCTAAATTAGCCTTTGAAAAGCACAAAAAAGCAAATCGCTATCTCTAAACTGTCCCTCAGTCAGCAAAGAGCGTCCTGTCACTAACTGAATTCACAGCAGAGTGAGCGCAAAATGGCGCCAGCGACTTTTAAACTGCATCATGACATCATTTCAGCAGCCAATCACAGCCATGCCAGTAGTTTCATGCCCTCCATGCTGAACAGGATGTGCCCACACTTGGAATCTTTCTCATTGGCTGAATTTGTGCAGTTTGAATCTGGGAACTTCCGATTCCGGTATCCGATACGCGGCAAGTATCGGAATCCCGGTATCGGAATTCCGATACCGCAAGTATCGGCCGATACCCGATACTTGCGGTATCAGAATGCTCAACACTACCGATCACATACACAAGCTCTGCTGCTTGCACATCATACACATGGCATACCTGACTAGTGGGTGCTACAGCTTTAGCCCATACCATTAGTCCAAGAATGACACAAAATCTTGGCCAATAACAATAGAATTTAAAAAGTCATTAACTGCTCCAACCTGGTGGAACACTGAACCACAGTATGTGAGTATGCCGACATGGGCCTTTAGATAGTTTTTATCCAGGAGAAGTGTCACTGGATGCGCTGCTGATAATTATATCAAAAGAATATTTTCCTTGAAAATCTGCTAAAAATAAAGTTTTTAAGGAAAATATTCGTTGGATATAATTATCAGCAGCACATCCAGTGACACTTCACCCGAATATCACACAAAGAAAAGTACATGCATCATACTAATGGGATCACCACACCAATAGTTTAGGTACAAAAATAACAAGATTTTTATTAAGACATCACCACACAAAAAAACTGTAGTTTAAAAACAATTAAAAATTCCCATACACAAAAGTGGGAAATAAGGGTCCATACAATGCATGAGTTAAATGTTCAAATAAACATTGCATAGTCTACATCAGGTTTGTAAATACAACCCTCAGAATGTGGCCACATACAAAATGGTGCGGGTCAGACAGTATACGGTAAGCATGCTGTGTCTACCATGACAATTCGGATAAACTTAATATCCCAATATCCTAGTAGTTGTGTAAGTAGCATACAAATTTATATAGCAATATCCCACACAGAAAATGTCAAAAAGGGGGCAATATATATGTACAGCAATCTCCCAAAGGAGCCGCACCTCAAGACCTGATATCTTACCACCACACCATAAGAAAAGTCAATTCATGACAATGCAGACTAAAGCAATGTAAGACCCACGTGTATCGATGCTTAAAGCATCTTTCTCAAGGTCCACAGTGATCTAGTGGAGCATTCCCTATTTAAATACTTAATTTTAAACCAATTTTACATACCAGGTGTGCGGCATGATGGCGGCGAGACTCAGAGGAAATGTGTCTGTCTGGCGTGTTATCATCATCAATGCGCAGGCGCTAGGATCCCTGTCCAGCCAGAGTACTGGCTCTAATGCACTGCGCATGCGTGATGCAGCGAAACCGATCACCATAGCAACCAAAGCTTATATGCGAATAAACATAGTATATAATTGCGTATGAAGCAGTATATCTCTGCCGCAAGCCATATAAACCCACCCAAATTCTATATATATTAAACGACGACACCAAGAGGATCAATGTACTTTTCTTTGTGTGGTGTTGGTTGATATTGATATGCATCTGGTGATCCCCCTTTCCTTATTTAATTGGGATGGTGCCCACTCAACTTATGTTTTTGTTACTTCTCCCGAATATGTTTTTTCTCTAAGTCCTTTGGACTCGTGTCCTGCAGCAGCTGATATATGCATTTGATACATGTTGCTTTGCTGCAACACCACCAGGTGAGCAGATTCATGTTGGCTTCTGTATTGTTTTAACATTAAAAAACCCTATTGTGCACTCTTCCTTTTTCCTGTTTTCCTTACTACTATTGGATAGTTCTTGGCATCTCCATGCATACACTTTACCCCATCCCTTTCACAGGGATTAGCACACATGGAACTGTGGCCAGGATCAAACTCCCTGAGACCCGTAGCTCTGTTCAATCACAGACACCATTAACAGAAACCTGGCATGTCTGAGGGCCCTCGCCAGCATGAGAAACAGCACCACAAGCAAGGTGATTTAGGAGTTGTGCCAGTTAATGCTGCTGTCCATTGGTTCTGGTACTTGGTCAGCTCCACCATCTCTGTGTACCAAGGTGCTATGTGAACCTCACTCCCAAAATTGTGTACCACAGTTCTTCTCTGCACAACTCCACTAAAGAGATGGCACCCAGATCTGCCGAGCTACACCAGTGACACCATGACACAGCAGCAATGTCACTTTCCAGCAAGACAGCTCTTCCATGCTTTCAGACTATGTTTACAATGCTGTAGCTGCATTTGACCAGGATGTTCAGTTTGTGTACTGCAATTGCCTGTGCTCTCTGGGACTTTAAACTCACTTTTCATCCACCAATTGTAGGGATTTACACTCTTAGGTAGGCATTAGGTAGCATTCACACAGGCAATGTGGTTTAGTTCAAACAGGTGCAGTTTTACTGCTTTCATAAAACTCCAAGGGATCCAAACAGAAAAAAGAGCCTCCTCTGGGCACAAAGGTCTAATAGCAAATAAACAGTTAATTTAGCAGGCTCACCTGAACACATTACAGTCCTTCCTCCCAGAGCAAACTTTACTGAAATAAGAGGTATGCTCCTAGCATGTCTCATTATCAGATTCATCCTAAGCTCTGCAGCTTCCAGTGCCAATCAGGAGCATTCAAATCTATCCAAAGTTCACACTGAACAGTCTACAACTTCCACACGGTTCTCTGCAGCTCTAACACACGGCTGTCTCAGCTTTCTTAGCTGATCCATGCAATCTCCAATCAGAGAGAGACTCTGGCATGTCTCTTTTCTAGCTATAACTCACATTTTAGCTGGTCACTCACCAGAAGCACACTCGACTCTGCTCAACATCCAGCAGATTGACACACCCCTCTTGAACACAGGCCCTGGTTGCTAGTCAATGCAACTCAGGTGCGTCTAATCAAGACCTACAGTGCTAGAATTTAACTTTAGTCTACCTAGCTTTGGTACAGCATGTACATATAAACATACCATACAGTGTCTGATTACTTCCTTTATACAGGGATTTGACACCACCGCCATACAGTACTCAAATAACATTTCAGTAAGGTGCCTTACAGTATTTTTTTCCACAGAATACATGTATCTCCTATCCACTTAAAATGCAACAAATGTAGTACGATTTTGAGTCTAATTGCAAGAATTGGGGTCCCAATTTTCTCTGCGTAGAGTGGTGGAGTGCTTATGAGAAAAGCACCACAGAAGTAAAAAAAGCATTTTGAAGCAGAAAGCAGCAATCAAGCATGTATGTGACAACTGTAAGACTCTTGTCTCAGGTCCTTAATGTGATCATTTTGTGTAAACATTAAATTCCAGCTTCCTCTGTCCCCCAACTGCAATTTGTTTTAAAAGATCAAATTGCATTTTACTCAACCTCTTTGGGGTCAGAGATGAATCTTGGCTATTGCTCCTGGTTTCCATTATTGGCTGCAGTGCTGATGTCATGTGGACAGCGCTGCACCCAATAGCTGATTTAAAGGGCTTCTAGATTATTATTATTATCTAGAAATTAAATATGAGCATAGGTAAAGTGACAATAACTTTGCAAATAATTTTAATGATCATTTCTATAATGTAACAGTCTTTGCAATGAGCAATCTTAATTTCTATCTAATAAAGTCTTTTCTCTGAACCTCAAGCGTCAATCTATAAAATTTAGATGTAATCTCACAAAGTGGTTCAAATTGACTTGAAAGCAGTAGATGAAACATGTTATTTAAGCAGATAAGATTGATATTATGACTTTATGAAATACAGTATAGTAAAAATTAATCATTTCTTTCTTCTCATTACCATAATTAGAAAATTCAAGTAACATATAAATATAATCTCCAAAGTTTTAGAGTAATTTTAGAGTAATTGACTTGTACAGGAATCTTATCGACAGTTTTGATTAAAGTCAAATTGATTAAAAATTTGATTGAAAATGTAAGACAATGAAAACTTTACTGTATTGGCCTTTGCTTAAAGTGAACATTTATCAGTAAGTTTAAAAATTTTTTGTAAATAATAAGATTTTTATTAATGCTCTACAGCAGTTGTCCCCAACGTTTCATACCTTGTGAACCATATTCAACTTTGAGACATGGTTGCGAGCCACATCCAGAGCCATCCACTCCCCTACCACCAGTAGCTACAGTCAGAACCCCACACTACCAGTGTGCTGAAAGCCAAACTTCACTGTAGAAAGCACACTGAGACCATCTGCCCCCCACCCATGTAAGTGGTGTACTTACATCCAAGGGTTCCCACTTTAACACCTTTCCAACATCGGGTATAATAGTATGCCGATGTCCAAATCCCTTCCCTTGATGTGGGCTCTGACACTGAGCCCACATCTTTCCCAGCACATGTCAGCTGTTTTGAACAGCTGACATGCGCCTCTAACAGCTGCGGGTGGAATTACGATCCACTCACGGTTGTTAACCCATTAAATGCCACTGTCAATCTCTGACAGTGGCATTAAACACACGCTTCCAGCAAGCACGCCAGAAATCCCACCCATCATTGACCCCGTCATGTGATTGCAGGTCACTGATTGGTTGGCATGACAATCAGAGGTCTCCGGCAGAGCTCTATGGTTGTCACTGCCGGATTGCTATGAGCGCCACTCGGTCGTCAGCCCTCATAGCAAGTGAGCAATTCTGTTACATACAGGCGATCTGATCAGCGCCTGTATGTAGCAGAGTCGATCAGACAACTGCAGCTTCTAGTCTCCTATGGAGACTATTGAAGCATGCAAAAAGTAAAAAAAAAATGTTTTTACAAATATTTTAAAAATTTAACAAATATAAAAGCTCAAATCACTCCCCTTTCAACTCATTCAAAATAAAACAATAAAAAAATCAAACATACACATATTTGATATCTCCACTTTCAGAATTGCCCAATCTATCAATATAAAAAACTAATTATCACGATTGTTAAACAGCATAATGAGAAAAACAGTAAAAACGCCAGAATTACATTTTTTTGGTCACCGCAACATTGCATTAAAATGCAATAATGGCAATCAAAGATCGTGTCTGCACCAAAATGGTATAATTAAAAACATCAGCTTGGCATACAAAAAATAAGCCCTCACCCAACCCGAGATCACAATAAGTGGAGAAGCTACGGGTATTGGAAATGGCCCAATTTTTTTTTTTCATTAATAAAATTTGGAATTTTTTTCACCACTTAAATAAAAAACAAGCTAGACATGTTTGGTGTCTATGAACTCGTAATGACCTGAAGAATCCTAATGACAGGTCAGTTTTAGTATTTAGCAAATATGGTAAAAAAAACTGTGGGATTGCACTTTTTTTTGCAGTTTCACAGCTTTCCAGTACACGCTATCTTAAAACTAATGGTGTTGTTCAAAAGTAACATAGTTACATAGTAACATAGTTAGCAAGGCCAAAAAAAGACATTTGTCCATCCAGTTCAGCCTATATTCCGTCAGAATAAATCCCCAGATCTACACTCGTCTTGCAGAAAACAAGCCCTCACATAATCATTTTGACCAAAAAATAAAAAAAAGTTATGGCTTTGGGAAGCAGGTGAGCAAAAAATGAAAATGCAAAATCAAAAATACCTCTGGTTGTTAATGCGTTAACGCTATTTGATATTCCCATATCAGACACAGTCACCTCACTATTGCATCTAAGCATCCCAGTGACTAACAGTAAAACATCACCAGCTTACTATATTTATTTCTCATTTCCACCCCCCCTACTAGTATATGCACATCCAGATCTGCTTCTATGTACTGGAATACTTACAAAAGTCACCATCGGTAGACATGATCTTAATAACAGGTTGCTAGACCTGGTGCTGATGCACCAAGCTGGCAAACAGCGAGCCACATGTGGCTTCTGAGCCACAAGTACAGTGTTAGGCTGCTCACCATTATTGGCACCACTTCATTTTCTTCATAGGCTGTACAATATCTTCAGAAACAAATGGAAATGTACCAAAGTTATATCCTATGGATTTTTCAATTAGGGTTCCAAAGAAATACAATAATAAAACATTGTTTTTCAACGTACATGTTGCAATTTCAAAGAAGAAATGGAATAAATAGCATGTGCAGCCATAAAGGCACCCCTAATTAATTCTGGGTTGCACACCGTTTAGCATTGATGACAATCTTCAAATGTTTCTTCTAGCCATCTATAAGCTTCTTGCACTTCTCAGCTGGTATTTTCTACCAATCTTCCTTTGTAGTTTGTTCAAGCTCTTGAATGTTTGCTGGGCTCTTTTTCCCAATGGCAGATTCCAGCTCACCTGAAAGATTTTCAATGGGATTAATGTATGAACTCATTGCTGGCCATTGTAAAACGGTATTTTTTTTTTACTTTTCAACCATTTCTGTGTACTTTTGGATATGTGCTTTGGGTAATTTTCTTGCTTGAGGACCCATGATCTTCAACTCAAGCCAAGTTTTCTTTCACTGGTTAGGAAATTTTGCTCTAAAATCTATTGCTTATTCTCTGATTTTATTATTCCTATGATACGGTCAGGTCCCTAGTACCAGACGCAGCAAAGCAATATAACAGCATTATGGATCCTTCACCATGCTAAACTGTTGTTAGGTTATACTTTTCCTTAGAAGCTTCATTGCGCCGTCTGTTAACAAACTGTTGCTTTGCAATGCCAAAAAGATCTATTTTTGTTTCATCTGTCCACAGAACATTGGTTTGTCTTTGGCAAAGATCAGTCGTTCTTTTTTATGTCTTTTGGTTTCTTCCTTGGCCTTCACCCATAAAGCTCTGTTTGGTTTAGTGTGCGGCGTATGGTACTTGTGGAAACCATGACCCAAGACTGTTTCAGGTTGGCCTTCTGGCCTTTAGATGTTTGACGTGGTGTTTTTTCCATCATTCGCACTAACCTTTGAATATATCTCTTGTCAATTTTCCTCTTTCCTTATGTTCAGGGAGGTTTTTGATGGTTCCATACTTGGCATACTTCTTAATAACATTGCGCACTGTTGAAACTGAGATACCAAGGTCTTTGGAGATGGCCTTATACCCTTTGGAAATCTTGTGTTTGCTAATAATAGCAGTTATGTTGTCCTCAGGCAGCGCCTTTGTCTTCACCATTGTGACAAAGGAACAGGGCATACCATATGACTTTTTAAAATACTGAAGTCGTCATTCATTGGCTAATTCATGTCACATGGGCACCAATAATTAATCACAGGTGATTCTCACTTGTGGTTTACCACGGGTGAGTCAGAATGTGTTTCCATACTAATTAAGTGTAAAGCGTGCCCATACCAGTGTCACAGCAAGCTTTAGGTTTATCAATTTTTCACTCCCATTGTTTTTTGTTTTCCATTATTGTACAAATACTTTGTGAAGGAAAAAATTAGGGCAGGATTAAAAAAAATATATTTTATGATGAGAGAAGAAAAATTCAGTAATTGTGGATCTTTTTGTGGTTCTTGTGTAGACCGTCCTTTTTAATTTCTTGAGTGCGCTTCCCAAAATTTTCTCAATGATTTTTCATATATTTTCCTATATTTTCCTTTTCTCCATAACTCTCTTCATCCATCCAAAATTTTAAAGGCAACCTAAATGTTTGAAATAACTCTTTATCAATAACACTTTTTATATTCCGTTTTTCTCATAGATTGCAAATCCTTACAGACAAGTCCTTGTTTTCTTCAGTATTGACATATTACTATTAGTTATTCATTATTGATTTTTTTGTTGCTGTTGTATGTTCATAAAATATGATGTCTTTAAAAAATATATTAAAGAAAAAATTATTAATAAAGTGATTAGCTAACATACAGTATACATTTTTTACAGATGTTCATGGCAGCTTATCACACAAGCCATCATTAGTTTCTTCCTATATTTGTTCTTTGGCTCTGTAGGGAATCAAACATTTTATATGAATAATGACACAACATAAAGGTCATGGGCCTCAATGCAAAATATCCAGGAGAGCACCCAACTATCAAGAGTCTTTAATATTAATTATTTTGTCATTTTATCATATGGGCCAAAGTGACCTTTTTAGTCCCACCAAGGCCCAGGTGAGACCCTGCACCCATTATAGCTATGCCTGTGGATATGAACATTGGATAAATTATGCTCATATTCACCCATATGTATCTCTCATCTATCTTTCTAAATTATCCCTTAAAACCCCAGTATAACAAATATTTCACAGAAAACACGTGTGCATATCACTTTAAAGGGTTTGTCCAGGCTTACTATATTGATGACCTATCCTATATTGTTTGCCTATCTTTCTTCTTTCTACTTTCTTCCTATCAAGAACAAAAAGCAGTATATTGGAAAGTATTAGCACCTTAAGAAATGTTGCCCTTTGAAACAAGGCCTTACTATAACAGATTTAGGAGAATTGGTTATTTCTTAAACTCATTTGGAAACTTCTAATTCAATCGAGCATGAAGTAAATCTAGAAAACACAAATGTAGTATGTTCCTCCAGGCTGGTACTATGCCAGTGATAATTAACTCACCAGATTTAAATCCAGTCTCTGAATTAATTGATATAATTCTGCAAACAATAATCTCACTAGACGATGCAAATTGCAGAAGCCTTCCCATTTACATCAATGAACATTGCACTAGCTGATTATACAGTGTTCACCATTGCCAAATTATTATCATGGATATTGTTTGGCCATGTGAGAACTATAGTTGCATATATTTTTTTAATAATGGTGCCAATTGTTACATTTTTGGGGAATTCTATATTTTGTCACCACTGCAAGAAAGAATTTAAAACACAAAAGTAAATAGGGATCTGCAAATCTGAAATGTGCAACACAATTTTACTAAATCTAACCCCAAATATAACATGTCATAACGCATTTTATGGCCTAATGGGAAGGGGAAACATCATTATTGTTAGTAAACTTAGCAAAATGCTTCAAATCTTATTAATAAATGCTTAAAAGTCCACTATTGGGAGCAGAACACAAATGTATCCCTCAATTACATTTCTAACTCTACACAATAACTCCTTTGTACTATCTGCAGCTCATGCCGATGTAATAATAATAAAAATACAAACATGGCAGTGCCGTAATCACTACCAGCGTATTCTAAAAGGCAGGAACCAATATATCACAAGTACTGTATGTAGTGTAATTGTTTTATAGGGTGTTCATGGCCGTGGGTCAGATGAAGATATCAGTGCTATTGAGTGTAGTTTGTTTAAGGGATCAAGTGGTGACTTTCTGCAACAATAAAGAACTAAAAACGTTAGCAATTTATTGAAGAAGAATATTCACACCATGAGCTACATAAACACATTGCCTAAATGAGAATACTTTAAAAGGCATTTACTGCAGATGTTCCAAAACAGGATTTAAGGGCTCACTAGGTGCCCCCAACTGGTGATTGCTTTATTACAAGCTTAACTCTTTCGAGCGAATGTTCAAATTCCAATATTCCCTTTCCGAGTCGTCTCCCAGCAGGCAGGCATAGCATATTTTTGACACCTCTTTGTGCCCGACACCCAACGGCAAGTACTAACAGCTGCATTTCCACTGCCCATCCCTTCACTATACCCTTAAAACATTTGTTCTGTTAATGTAGGTTAATTCTGCAAATAACACTTCTGTAAATTGTTCTAGCAAACTGCTACATCATTTATGTAAGGACTTGTGTGAACTTTGAAAAATTAATGCGTTTAATTTTGGTTGATGGTAACATCAGCAGAGCTCTGTAAATTGCACTTTAATGAGATTTTGCTACAGGGGATAATCTGCTACTGACAGAGTAACATCTTGAAAACATCTGTAGACCTATCATTTCTCTATGGCGATTAGATACTACCACAAGTCTCTGCGAAAGACTTAAAATATGGAAAGTTCTTGAATGATTATACAACCTGTTCTTTGAATGTAATCTAGCCTACAAGAGGAAAAAAAAAGTTTCATGCTCTGGAAATAAATCAAATTTTCTAACTAATTAACATTTAACGTTATTTAATTAAGGAAGACTATTACTGCCTGCACTGCTGTGCATCTGCACATAATGAAGCAAACAGTAGTAGGTATAAAAAACCACTAAAGGGATATGCCCAAGAAACCATGCACTCTAGGTACGCAAGAATGTCTATTATTGTAAGAAACTGACATTGGACACTTTCTTTAATGCTGTCATAAATAAAGGGAAGGCTTCCACAGATGCTTTCACATATGGTTTCCTATTTGGCTCTGATGGAGGATGAAGGTAGGTGAACTGTCAAAATACAATGATTTAAACAGATAGCCAGATGATAGAAGATCATTAACACGCTCATACAGTTTCCGAAGCAGAATGACAAAGGGCAAATTATTGCTCTACGCAGGCAAAAAACGCCGGACTATATTAGTTAACTTGATCCTATCTCAACAGATGTGATCATTAAGCACAAAGATACACTAGGGAAAAATATTCGGATAGGACATTTATTCAATATTAAGTTGTGATCAATATAAAAAGTACTAAAAAATAATGAAAAAAGGAGGAAAAAATAATTAGAAATCTCGTAACATAGATAGATAGATAGATAGATAGATAGATAGATAGATAGATAGATAGATAGATAGATAGATAGATAGATAGATAGATAGATAGTACAGTATGCAAATCTAAAATTAGCTTCTCGGTATGTTGGAGAAAATACCATGCAATACATATAAACAATTAAAAACAAAAAATGACTATCCAGAATCATTATTTAGAAACCTGAGATGAGTTTTGCTCCTGTCTGGATCACAATCTAAAGAAATATTACATCCATGTTTTAATGGCTCTCCGTAGACTTTCATTCCTGCCAACTTCCTCTCCTGATAGTAGAAATCTTCAGTCAGACATTTTACGTTATATTTTCTAGTTAATAGTTTGAATGTTTTTATTCCCTGTGCAGGGGTTATTTATGTGCTTGTCTGTAATATGCATATTGTAATGAAAATGTGCTTCTGATATACATTTGTAGTGCTCCGTCCTTTTTTAACAAATAGTATTATGGAGCACAAGCGCTAACCCCGCATAAGCACACAGCATGACTACAGGAACTCTTATAATCTATAGTATACAATGGAAGATGTCTTGCATAAAATGTACTCATATTCCATACAGCCATTTTACAAATTAACACAATCAAATTTATATAGATATGTCACACATTACATTTTGTAAATTAGATAATGCCATGATTTTTGTATATCTACTTATTCGCTTTGCTGTGCTATACATTGGTTGGATGACACAATATGGTATAGATACACACATGGTCAAAATTGATGGTACCCCTCGCTTACTGAAATAAAAACCCATAATGGTCACAGAAATAACTTGAGTCTGACAAAAGTAATAATAAATAAAAGATCTATGAAAAAAAAAACAAAAAAAAACAGACATTGCTTTTCAACCATGCTTCCACAGAATTTAAAAAATAAAACTCATGAAATAGGCCTGGACAGAAATGATGGTTCCCCTGAAAATAATATGACAAAAGGGACATTTTAAATCAAGGTGTGTCCACTAAGTAGCATCGCAGGTGTCTACAATCTTGGAATCAGTGAGTGGGCTAGTATATAGGGCTACAGATACTCACTGTGCTGTTTGATGACATGCTGTGTATCACAGTCAACATGGACCAGAAGAATCGAAGGAAAGAGTTGTCTCAGGAGATTAGAAACAAAATTTATAGACAAACAAGTTAAATGTAAAAGTTATAAGACCATCTCCAACCAGCTTGATGTTCCTGTGCCTACAGTTCACATATTATTCAGAAATTTAAGGTGCATGGGACTGTAGCCAACCGCCCTGGACGTGGCCGCAGGAGGAAAATTGATGACAAATCAAAGCGATAGATAATATGAATGGTAACAAAAAAGCCCAGAAAAACTTCTAAACAGATTAAAGGTGAACTTCAAGCTCAAAGAACATCAGTGTCAGATCACCCCAAAGTGATAAGCCAAAGTGGAGTTCATGGGAGATGACCAAGGAGGACCCCATAGCTTAAAAAAATCATTAAAAAGCCAGACTGGAATTTGCCATGTTGACAAGCCAAAAAGCTCTGGGAGAATGTCCTATAGACAGATGAGACAAATATGTAACTTTTTGGCAAGGCACATCAGCTCCGTGTTCACAGATGGAAAAATGAAGCATATCAAGAAAAGAACACTGCCCCTACTGTGAAACATGGAGGAGGCTCTGTTATGTTCTGGGGCTGCTCTGCTGCATCTGTGTAATAATTATAGGGGATAACTCAGGAGACTCTTTGCGTGGAACAAGACAACTACAGGACACAGTTTTATAAGTGGTAAAGTCTATAATATCACACGGTGATTCAAACAGGTGCAGAGAGAAACTCAAGTCCACAACACTTGGTGCAAATAATAAACGCAGCTCAGCAGTCTATAGGAAACTTCAGAGGAAAATGCAATCAAGCAGAAAGTCTATGAAGCACAGTTATTCTTGAGGATACTTGACACGAATAAATCCTTGTCTTAGTCCAGGCACAGATAGATATGCTTATTAGGCAGTTCAAATCATATCTTAGCTCAACCAGGGAGGCCTGGTTAACCCCTTCACCCAGAAGCCTGTTTTCACCTAACTGACAAAGCCAATTTTTACAATTCTGACCACTGTCAATTTATGAGGTCATAACTCTGAAACGCTTCAACGGATCTTGGTGATTCTGAGATTGTTTTCTCGTGACATATTGTACTTTATGATAGTGGTAAAACTTCTTCGATATGACTTGCATTTATTTGTGAAAAAACTGAAATTTGTCAAAAATTATGAAAATTTCGCAATTTACAAATTTTTCGTTTTTATGCCCTTAAATTAGAGAGTTATATCACATAATATAGTTAATAAACAACATTTCCCACATGTCTGCTTTACATCAGCACAATTTTGGAAACATAATTTTTTTTGTTAGGGAGTTATAAGGGTTAAAAGTTGAAAAGCGATTTCTCATTTTTGCAACAAAATTTGCAAAACCATTTTTTTTACGGACCACCTCACACTTGAAGTGACTTTGAAGGGTCTATATGACAGAAAATGCCCAAAAGTGACAGCATTCTAAAAACTGCACCCCTCAAGGTACTCAAAACCACAATAAAATGTTTATTAACCCTTCAGGTGCTTCACAGGAATTTTTGGAATGTTTAAAAAAAATTGAACATTTAACTTTTTTTTCACAAAATTTTTACTTCAGATCCAATTTGTTTTATTTTACCAAGGGTAACAGGAGAAATTGGACCAAAAAAGTCGTTGTACAATTTGTCCTGAGTACGCTGATACCCCACATGTTGGGGTAAACCATTGATTGGGCACATGGCAGAGCTCGGAAGGGAAGGAGCGCCATTTGACTTTTCAATGCAAAATTGTCTGGAATTGAGATCGGAACCCATGTCGTGTTTGGAGAGCCCCTGACGTGCCTAAACAGTGGAAACCACCACAAGTGACACCATTTTGGAAAGTAGACCCCCTAAGGAACTTATCTAGATGTGTGGTGAGCACTTTGAACCTCCAAGTGCTTCACAGAAGTTTATAATGTAGAGCCGTAAAAAAAAATTAATATTAATTTTCACAAAAAATGATCTTTTTGCCCCAAATTTTTTTATTTTCCCAAGGGTAGCAGGATAAATTGGACCCCAAAAGTTGTTGTGCAATTTGTCCTGAGTACGCTGATACTTCATATATGGGGATAAACCACTGTTTGGGCGCATGGCAGAGCTCGGAAGGGAAGGAGCGCCATTTGACTTTTCAATGCAAAATTGTCTGGAATTGAGATCGGAACCCATGTCGTGTTTGGAGAGCCCCTGATGTGCCTAAACAGTGGAAACCCCCACAAGTGACACCATTTTGGAAAGTAGACCCTCTAAGGAACTAATCTAGATGTGTGGTGAGCACTTTGAACCTCCAAGTGCTTCACAGAAGTTTATAATGTGGAGCCGTAAAAAAAATTAATATTAATTTTCACAAAAAATGATTTTTTGCCCCAAATTTTTTATTTTCCCAAGGGTAGCAGGATAAATTGGACCCCAAAAGTTGTTGTGCAATTTGTCCTGAGTACGCTGATACTTCATATATGGGGATAAACCACTGTTTGGGCGTATGGCAGAGCTCGGAAGGGAAGGAGCGCCATTTGACTTTTCAATGCAAAATTGGCTGGAATTGAGATCGGAACCCATGTCGTGTTTGGAGAGCCCCTGACGTGCCTAAACAGTGGAAACCCCCACAAGTGACACCATTTTGGAAAGAAGACCCCCTAAGGAACTTATCTAGATGTGTGGTGAGCACTTTTAACCCCCAATTGTTTCACTAAAGTTTAGAATGTAGCGCTATGAAAATTAAAAAATAATTTTTTCTTTCCACTAAATGATGTTTTAGCCCGCAATTTTTTTCCCCAAGGGTAACAGGAGAAATTGGACCACAAAAGTTATTGTCCAATTTGTCCTGAGTACGCTGATACCCCATACATTGGGGGGAACCACTGTTTGGGCACACGGCAGAGCTCGGAAGGGAAGGAGCGCCGTTTGAAATGCAGACTTAGATGGATTGGTCTGCAGGTGTCATGTTGCATTTGCAGAGCCCCTGATGTACCTAAGCAGTAGAAACCCCCCACAAGTGACCCCATATTGGAAACTAGACCCCCCATGGAGCTTATCTAGATGTGTTGTGAGAACTTTGAACCAACAAGTGTTTCACTACAGTTTATCACGCAGAGCCGTGAAAATAAAAAATATTTTTTTTTCCACGAAAATTATATTTTAGCCCCCACGTTTTTATTTTCCCAAGGGTAACAGGAGAAATTGGACAACAAAAGTTGTTGTCCAATTTGTCCTGAGTACGCTGATACCCCATATATGGGGGGGAACCACTGTGCGCACGGCAGAGCTCGGAAGGGAAGGAGCGCCGTTTGAAATGCAGACTTAGATGGATTGGTCTGCAGGTGTCTTGTTGCATTTGCAGAGCCCCTGACGTACCTAAACAGTAGAAACCCCCCACAAGTGACCCCATATTGGAAACTAGACCCCCCACGGAACTTATCTAGATGTGTTGTGAGAACTTTGAACCCCCAAGTGTTTCACTACAGTTTATAACGCAGAGCCGCGAAAATAAAAAATATTTTTTTTTCCACGAAAATGATATTTTAGCCCCCACGTTTTTATTTTCCCAAGGGTAAGGCTGGTTTCACACTTGCGGTTTTTATCTGCATGCATTTTTTTAAAAATGCATGTGTGAAAAAACGCATGTAAACGCGGTAAAACGCATGCGTTTTTTAGACGCATGTGTTTTTATAGAAAAACACAAGAAAACGAGAAAAAAACCAAAAAACCCTAACCCTACCCCTAACCCTAACCTGAAATACGTGGCACTGAAATACGTGGCACTGAAATACGTTTATATACGTATATACGTATATAAGTGCCACGATATTTCAGTGGCCACGTATTTAAGTGCCACGTATATAAGTGCCACGTATATAAGTGCCACGTATATAAGTGCCACGTATTTCACGTAAATGCCACGATATTTCAGTGCCACGTATTTCACTGAAATATCATGGCACTTAAATACGTGGCACTGAAATATCGTGGCACTGAAAGACGTGGCACTGAAAGACGTGGCACTGAAATATCGTGGCACTGAAAAACGTGGCACTGAAATATCGTGGCACTGAAAGACGTGGCACTGAAATATCGTGGCACTGAAATATCGTGGCACTGAAATACGTGGCACTGAAATATCGTGGCACTGAAAGACGTGGCACTGAAATATCGTGGCACTGAAATATCGTGGCACTGAAATACGTGGCACTGAAATATCGTGGCACTGAAAGACGTGGCACTGAAATATGTGGCACTGAAATATCGTGGCACTTAAATACGTGGCACTGAAATATCATGGCACTGAAACACGTGGCACTGAAATATCGTGGCACTGAAATACGTGGCACTGAAATACGTGGCACTGAAATACGTGGCACTATGACTGTCAGAAAATGTTCATTAAACGGTTAGGGGTGAGTTTAGGGGTAGGGTTAGGGTTAGGGTTTGGATCCCTTTATCACCTTGATGGTGGTGGGTGACTTTTCAGTGTGCGTTCTGGGTTTTTTCTATAAAAACGCATGCGTTTTTAACGCAAACAAACGCGTTGAGATCGGACGCCATGTTGCGTTTGGAGAGCCCCTGATGTGCCTAAACAGTGAAAACTCCCCAATTCTAACTGAAACCCCAACCCTAACCCCAGCCCTAACCCTAGCCCTAACCCCAACCCTAACCCTAGTCCTAACCCTAGCGCTACTTTCACACTAGCGTTTTTTTGCATACGTCGCAATGCGTCGTTTTGGCGAAAACACGCATCCTGCAAAGTCATCTGCAGGATGCGTTTTTTCCCCATAGACTAACATGTGCCGACGGTCCACCATTTCTGACCGCGCATGCGCGGCTGGAACTCCACCCCCACCTCCCCGCGCCTCACAATGGGGCAGCGGATGCGTGGAAAAACAGCATCCGCTGCCCCCGTTGTGCGGCGCTTGCACAGTATGGTCGGTATGTCGGGCCGACGCAGCGCGACGGCCCCGTACCGACGCTAGTGTGAAAGTAGCCTAACGGGAAAATGGAAATAAATATATTTTTTTAAATTGTATTATTTTTCCCGCAGCCGTCACACACTAAAAGACGCTTTTTATTGCAAAAAATAGTTTTTGCATCACCATATTTTGAGAGCTATAATTTTTCCAGATTTTGGTCCACAGAGTCATGTGAGATCTTGTTTTTTGCGGGACGAGTTGACGTTTTTATTGGTACCATTTTCGGGTACATGACATTTTTTGATCGCTTTTTATTCCGATTTTTTGGAGGCGGAATGAACAAAAATCAGCAATTCCTGAAATTTTTTTAGGGGGGGCGTTTATACCGTTCCGCGTTTGGTAAAAAGGATAAAGCAGTTTTATTCTTCGGGTCAGTACGATTAGAGCGATACCTCATTTATGTAATTTTTTTATGTTTTGGCGCTTTTACACAATAAAAACTATTTTATATAAAAAAATAATTGTTTTTGCATCGCTTTATTCTGAGAGCTATAACTTTTTTATTTTTCTGCTGATGATGCTGTATAGCGGCTTTTTTTTTTGCGGGACAAGATGACGTTTTCAGCGGTACCATGCTTATTTATATCCGTCTTTTTGATCGCGTGTTATTCCACTTTTTGTTTGGCGGTATGAGAATAAAGCGTTGTTTTTTGCCTCGTTTTTTTTTTTTTTTTTTTACGGTGTTCACTGAAGGGGTTAACTAGTGATATAGTTTTATAGGTGGGGTCGTTACGGACGCGGCGATACTAAATATGTGTACTTTTATTGTGTGATTTTTTTTTTATTTAGATAAAGAAATGTATTTATGGGAATTTTTTTTTTTTCCTTTATTTAGGAATTTTTTTTTATTTTTTTTTTACACATGTGGAAAATTTTTTTTTTTACTTTTTTACTTTGTCCCAGGAGGGGACATCACAGATCGGTGATCTGACAGTGTACACAGCACTCTGTCAGATCACCGAGCTTAGAGGCACATTGCAGAGGCTTGCCGGCGCCTGCTATGAGGATTCTCAGCAGACGCCGGCAAGCAGGGTCATCTCATGACCCGGAAGGAGTCCTGCGGCCATCTTGGATCCAGGGACTCCTTCCAGGTCACCGTAGCAGCGCGATCTCATCGCGTTGCTCCTGTGGGAGAGCGCAGGGAGCCCCCGTCCCTGCGCGATCCCCCTCTATGCCGCTGTCACTATTGACAGCGGCATCAGAGGGGTTAAATGCCCGCGATCGGCGATAGCGCCGATCGTGGGCATTGCTGCGGGGTGTCAGCTGTCATATACAGCTGACACCCGCACCCGATCACCGCGGCGCTCAGCGCGAGACCGCGGTGATCGGGGCGCCGTACTAGTACTGCGGCTGTCAGTAATGCAATGCCGGCAGCGCAGTACTAGTACGGCGCATGTCGGGAAGGGGTTAATAGTCTCAGGTTATTGCAAAGCAGAAACAGCTTACATGTCCAGCAAATGCAGATGGAAGTAAACACAAACAGCAGATGAAGGAGGATTACTGGAAACTTGTGTATGCAGCAGGAACTCAGAGCAGAGTAGCAGGATCACCACACAGGTTCACAGGAGCAGGTGTATAGCCAGGGAGTAATCAGAGGTCAGGAGCTGGATGCAAGGCAGAATACTCTAGCACAGACTGAAGGCTGGGGTGGAGTTTTATAGTAGGAAGACACAGTGCACATGAGACCAAAGACGCCATCTTGAAAAAGGGCAGTAATGCACAAAAGGTAAAAAATGTTCAGAGTCCTGACAATCTGTCACAGGGTGTTTTGAATCTGTGCAGGGTGCAATGAAATCTTAAGAATATCAAGGGATTCTAGAAAGAAAAGTGTGGCCAAGTGTCAGAAAGCTTGGTCTCAGTCACAGGTCATGGGTCTTGCAACAGGATAATGACCCAAAACACACATCTAAAAACACCCAAGAATAGCTAAGAGTAAAACACTGGACTTTTCTGAAGTGGCCTTCTATGAGCCCTGACCTAAATCCTATTGAGCATCTTTGGAAGGAGCTGAAACATGCCATCTGGAAAAGGCAACCTTCAAACACAAGACAACTGGAGCAGTTTGCTCTTGAGGAATGGGCCAAAATACCCGATGAGAGGTGCAGAAGTCTCATTGACAGCTACAGGAATCATTTGATTGCAGTGATTGCCTCAAAAGGTTGTGCAGCAAAATATTATGTTAAGGGTACAATAATTTCTGTCCAGGCCTATTTCATGAGTTTTATTTTTTTTTAATTCTTTGGAAGCATGGTTGTAGAGCAATGTCTGATTTTCATTTGTTCATTTTCATAGATCTCTTATGTATTATTGCTTTTGTCAGATTCAAGTTATTTCTGTGACCATTGTGGATTTTTCTGTCATTAAACGAGGGATACCAACAATTTTGACCACTTGTGTACAGGGTGGGCCATTTATGTGGGTACACCTAAATAAAATGGGAATGGTTGGTGATATCAACTTCCAGTTTGTGGCGCATTAGTATATGGGAAGGGGAAAACTTTTCAAGAAGGGTGGAGGCCATAGCGGCATTTTGGATCCAACTTTATTTTTTCAATGGGATAAGGGTCATGTGACACATCAAACCTATTGAGAATTTCACAGGAAAAACAATGGTGTTCTTGGTTTTAAGGTAACTTTATTCTTTCATGGGTTATTTACAAGTTTATGACCACTTATAAAATGTGTTAAAAGTACTGCCCATTGTGTTGCATTGTCAATGCAAACCTTTTCTCCCACTCTTTACACATTAATAGCAACACTGCAGAAGAAATGCTAGCACAGGCTTAAGCTGGAGTCACACTAAACGACTTACCAACGATCACGTCCAGCAATACGACCTGGCCGTGATCGTTGGTAAGTCATTGTGTGGTCGCTAGGGAGCTGTCACACAGACAGCTCTCTCCAGCGACCAGCGATCAGGGGAATGACTTCAGCATCATTGAAACTGTCTTCAGCGATGCCGAAGTCCCCCTGCAGCACCCGGGTAACCAGGGTAAACATCGGGTTACTAAGTGCAGGGCCGCGCTTAGTAACCCGATATTTACCCTGGTTACCATTGTAAAAGTAAAAAAAAAAAACACTACATACTCACATTCTGATGTCTGTCACGTCCCCCGCCGGTGTCCACAGGGTTAAAACTGCTTTCGGCAAGAGCGCTGCTGCCGAGAGCTTCCGTGCACTGAATGTGTCAGCGCCAGCAGTAACAGCGGTGATGTCACCGCTGTGCTCTGCTTTACGGCCGGTGCTGACACAGTCAGTGCAGGGAAGCTCTCGGCAGCAGCGCGTGCATTAGCAGCACTCCAGCCGAAAGCAGTTTTAACCCTGTGGACGCCGGGGGACGTGACAGACATCAGAATGTGAGTATGTACTGGTTTTTTTTTTACTTTTACAATGGTAACCAGGGTAAATATCGGGTTACTAAGCTCAGTCCTGCGCTTAGTAACCCGATATTTACACTGGTTACAAGTGAACACATTGCTGGATCGGCGTCACACACGCCGATCCAGCGATGACAGCGGGTGATCAGCGACCAAAAATGGTCCTGATCATTCCCCAACGACCAACGATCTCCCGGCAGGGGCCTGATCGTTGGTCGCTGTCACACATAACGAGATCGTTAGCGGGATCGTTGCTATGTCACCAAAAGCGTGACGTTGCAATGATATCGTTAACGATATCGTTATGTGTGACTCAGCCTTTAAAGTATCCATTGTTTCAGATGCTGTACATCTGGTATTTTCACAGCACAGACAATTGCCTTCAGATGACCCCAAAGGTAAAAGTCTAAGGGGGTCAGATCAGGAGACCTTGGTGGCCATTCAACTGGCCCATGATGACCAATCCACTTTCCAGGAAACTGTTCATGTAGGAATGCTTGGACCTGACACCCAAGATGGTACACCACCACAACTCTGTTCCCCAACTGTGAGGACTGTTTTTCCAGCAGGATAATGCGAGATGCAACACAGCTAGGTCAATCAAGGTGTGGTTGAACGTCCACCATATCAAATCCTTGTCATAGCCAGCCCAATCTCCAGACCTGAACCCCATTGAAAAGCTCTGGAATGTAATCAAGAGGAGGATGGATAGTCACAAGCCATCAAACAAAGAACTGCTTAAATATTTGTTCCAGGAGTGGCATAAAGTCACCTAAAAGCAGTGTGAAAGACTGGTGGAAAGCATGCCAAGACGCATGAAAGCTGTGATTAAAAATCATGGTTATTCCACAAAATATTGACTTCTGAATTATTCCTGAGTTAAAACATTAGCATTGTTGTTTCTAAATGATTATTAACTTGTTTTCATTTTTGCATTATTTGAGGTCTGCAAGCAATGCATTTTTTTGTGATTTTGAACATTTCTCATTTTCTGAAAATAAATACAAAATGTATTGCTTGGAAATTTGAAGACATGTTGTCAGTAGTTTATAGAATAAAAGAACAATTAAATTTTACTCCAAAATATACTTATAAAGAGAAAAATCAGGAAACTGAAAATTTTTCAGTGGTCTCTTCATTTTTGCCAGAGATGTATGTATATACAGTACAGACCAAAAGTTTGGACACACCGTCTCATTTAAAGATTTTTCTGTAATTTCATGACTATGAAAATTGTACATTCACACTGAAGGCATCAAAACTATGAATTTAAACATGTGGAATTATATACTTAACAAAAAAGTGTGAAACAACTGAAATTATGTCTTATATTCTAGGTTCTTCAAAGTAGCCACCTTTTGCTTTGATCACTGCTTTGCACACTCTTGGCATTCTTTTGATGAGCTTAAAGAGGTAGTCACCGGGAATGGTCTTCCAACAATCTTGAAGGAGTTCCCAGAGATGCTTAGCACTTGTTGGCCCTTTTGCCTTCACTCTGCGGTCCAGCTCACCCCAAAACATCTCGATTGGGTTCAGGTCTGGTGACTGTGGAGGCCAGGTCTTCTGGCGTAGCACCCCATCACTCTCCTTCTTGGTCAAATAGCCCTTACACAGCCTGGAGGTGTGTTTGGGGTCATTGTCCTGTTGAAAAATAAATGATGGTCCAACTAAACGCAAACTGGATGGAATAGCTTGCCGCTGCAAGATGCTGTGGTAGTAATGCTGGTTCAGTATGCCTTCAATTTTGAATAAATCCCCAACAGTGTCACCAGCAAAGCACCCCTACACCATCACACCTCCTCCTCCTCTTCCATGCTTCATGGTGGGAACCAGGCATGTAGAGTCCATCCGTTCACCTTTTCTGCGTCGCACAAAGACACGGTGGTTGGAACCAAAGATCTCAAATTTGGACTCATTAGACCAAAGGACAGATTTCCACTGGTCTAATGTCCATTCTTTGTGCTCTTTAGCCCAAACAAGTCTCTTCTGCTTGTTGCCTGGCCTTAGCAGTGGTTTCCTAGCAGCTATTTTACCATGAAGGCCTGCTGCACAAAGTCTCCTCTTAACAGTTGTTGTAGAGATGTGTTTGCTGCTAGAACTCTGTGTGCCATTGACCTGGTCTCTAATCTGAGTTGCTGTTAACCTGCGATTTCTGAGGCTGGTGACTTGGATAAACTTATCCTCAGAAACAGAGGTGACTCTTGGTCTTCCTTTTCTGGGGCGGTCCTCATGTGAGCCAGTTTCTATGTAGCGCTTGATGGTTTTTGCCACTGCACTTGGGGACACTTTCAAAGTTTTCCCAATTTTTCGGACTGACTGACCTTCATTTCTTAAAGTATTGATGGCCACTCGTTTTTCTTTACTTAGCTGCTTTTTTCTTGCCATAATACAAATTCAAACAGTCTATGCAGTAGGACTATCAGCTGTGTATCCACTTCTGCACAACACAACTGATGGTCCCAACCCCATTTATAAGGCAAGAAATCCCACTTATTAAACCTGACAGGGCACACCTGTGAAGTGAAAACCATTCCCGGTGACTACCTCTTGAAGTTCATCAAGAGAATGCCAAGTGTGTGCAAAGCAGTCATCAAAGCAAAAGGTGGCTACTTTGAAGAACCTAGAATATAAGACATAATTTCAGTTGTTTCATACTTTTTGTTAAGTATATAATTCCACATGTGTTAATTCCTAGTTTTGATGCCATCAGTGTGAATGTACAATTTTCATAGCCATGAAAATTTAGAAAAATATTTAAATGAGAAGGTATGTCCAAACTTTTGGTCTTTACTGTGTATATATATATATATATATATATATATATATATATATATATATATATATATATATATATATATATATATATATATATATGTATATATATATATATATATATATATATATATATATATATATATGTATTCTAACATCCCTATGACAAAGTCCATCCTTACAACAGGGTGATCTGCTGACAGCCAAGACTTGCATTTGCAAAGTTTTCTGCCCAGACATCTTTGTTCCCTCGCTATTAAAACACCTTACCTACCATTTCCCAACTTACCCAATCTCTCCATCTGTTGTTACCTCTAGTGTTTTGCCAGTTGCCCTCCATTTCCACAACTTCCCCAATTACTGTACTTCTATATTGCACAGTACTCCCAAATAGTACTTCTAAATGAATAATCCCACAGTCCCACACAGATGTCACTCTTTAAGACAATAGTTTGAGTCCCTCCAAAAAATAATACCAAGTGGTTAGGGCCTTTATTGTTACTCAAATGAAAATAGTGAACCATCCAATGAATATGTTTTCCTTTAATTCACCAAGAAGTAGTGCTACCTTTTGCACTTCACCAGCAAAAGAGATCTTTTCAGTTCCCCTAAACTTTAATGATGCCCCTTCATTACCCATACATTAACAGTGCACTTTTTTTTATCTTGTTAGGGTTTCTCATCCATGGAAGGATTGATTTTAATATTTTTGTTGTGGCCCCCTGGGCCTTTCATTTGAGAGCATACCCTTCATTTTCAATATAAAAATATTATATTACCTGACTATTACTGAAGGGTTTTAGAACACATTTCTTAAATGTAAAAAAAATATACATACATATATATATATATATATATATATATATATATATATATATATATATATATATATATTATATTATTAACTCTAGCAACATCTATGGTGTTACGGGTCAATTTTGACCCATATCTAACTACTTTATGAAAAATGCAAAAAACAGATTTTTTTTATAGAACTTTAATACAAATAAAAGATGAAAATTATATCAACATTAATAGCAATAATAATAAAAAGTAGCTTTTCTAGGTCAAACAAACAAACAAACAAACAAACAACAATCAATCAAGCAAATCATATCAACAGAAATCAAGTACTAGTTTTTAGATGCATTAGTATTTAGATGCATGTGTGGCAAAAAGTTACACTTTTTGTGTGTTCTTTGCAGAGGTAATTTTTGCAGGCGAAGCACGATGTGTTTGTCTTTCTGTCCTTATTGCTAGGGCAGACCTGACACCTCTTTCTTTTAGAATCAGGTGGTCTCACTGGGGTTGTGGCTGTTGTGGTTGATGTTGAGGCAGGGCTGGTTGAGGAGGATGCTTGTGATGATGCTCTTTGTGTTGCTGTGGGTGTGGACGAAGCACTTGTTGAGCTTTGGAGTTGTCGGACCAAGGCTGCAGTGGCTGGGTCTCGGGGCACTCGTTCCCTTTGGTCAATGTGCGCCTTGACAAGGGATCTTCCTAGTTCCTCAAGAAACATCCTCCGCTTGTTTTTTTTCTTTGAATTCCATCCTTGGTGAATGTGGGTCCACAACACAAATGAATTGCATGCTGACACATCAAGGATGTTGTAAAATACAACCATTGGCCATCTCCTAGTCATTCGCTGGCAAGTGTAGGTGGCAGTCAGCTTGTCCAGGTTGTCCACTTCTCCTTTGTTTTTGTTATAGTCCAGGATGATTCTGGGCTTTTTGTCACTTCCTGATGACACAGCTGCATCTTTGTGAAGTGTGGACATCAGTACCACATTCCGTCGTTTTTTGGGGCAGTAAGAAACAGCAGTGGTGGTGTCTGTAAAAACAAACTTTGAGGAAAGTGGAGCCCTGTCCTTCAGCTGCAACAATTCAGTGGGCAGCTCAGGTTTTTTTTTTTTTCACTGTGCCCACCATGGTGATTTTCCTCCTGAGAAGTTCCTGTCCAAGGTCATAGCTGGTAAAAAAATTGTCACAAGTAATGTTGTGACCCTGCAGTCCAGTAGTCATATCGAGGACTACACGTTTTCCTTGTTTTTTTTCAGGGATGCCTCTTGCAGACTTGCCTGTGTTAATCTGTAGATTCCATGCATAGCTAGTTTTTGCATCACAGGCTGCCCAGATTTTTATACCGTATTTGCCTGGCTTACTTGGCATGTATTGCCGGAAGGGTATTTACCGCGGAAAGGGAGAAAACGTTTATCTACTGTCACCTCTGGCCCTGGGTTGAACATCAGTGGAAGGAGCTGCACCCATTTCTCCCAAACATCCCTGATGGGAGCAAGTTTGTCAGATTTTGTTCTGGTGTCTCTGTTGTCAAATCTGAGGACTCTTGATATCATTTGAAACTTTTGAAGTGACATTTTTGCCCGGAAAATATTCCTGCCTGTTGATGCGTCCCAGAGACTATCAGTGGCCTCATTGCAGGATTTGTACACTCCAGCAAGGAGAAGAACACCAATGTAGGCATCCAGGACATCATCATGAAGGTCATTCCACATGTTGCCGTGGACTTTTTTTCCTTCAAGGTTTGTCATAACAATAATAACTTTTTTTATTGACAATGGCATAAACAGATCAAAACATGTCTTGATGTCACTTACTCTTGTCACAGCAAACCTTGTGATCCCAGGGGTCATTTTTATGACATTTGCAGCATCTGCCCTGCCATGTACATCTGGAGGTACTGAGCTCCAACTGATCTTGCCACTTTTGGATTTGAATCTTTCAGCGGGAGCAGCTTCAGCACCAGTGACCTCCTCATCAGACTGATCAGAACTGTCTGTGTCTTCCAGTTGATACTCGACATCATCTTCCTCCTCAGAAACCTGTTCATCTGTATCAGTTTGCTGCTGTGTGTCCTGTGATTCATTATCATCTAAGATATAATCCAGAATTTGGCTAAGGGTACCGTCACACAGTGCCATTTTCATCGCTTCGACGGCACGATTCGTGACGTTGCAGCGTCGTATGATTATCGCTCCAGCGTCGTAGACTGCGGTCACACGTTGCAATACACGGCGCTGGAGCGATAATTTCATGACGTATTTGCGATGTAGAAGCCGTTGGTTACTGTGCGCACATCGTATACAACCTGTGTCACACGATGCAATCATGCCGCCACAGCGGGACACTAGACGACGAAAGAAAGTTTCAAACGATCTGCTACGACGTACGATTCTCAGCGGGGTTCTGGATCGCAGTAGCGTGTCAGACACAACGATATCGTAACGATATCGCTAGAACGTCACGAATCGTGCCGTCGTAGCGATGAAAATGGCACTGTGTGATGGTACCCTTACATCAAATCTTCTCCTTGTTGCATGTGTAAACTGGAGATGTATACTCTGCAAAGTACCAACTCTAAGCTGACTTGGCCATACATGCCTGGACATGTCCCTAACTTAAGTTGTTGGAGGTAGAGCTGGCTGTGGGCTGTTGGTTTATATTGTGTTTATTAGTTCAGTTTTGGGACTTATTATTGTTTTTTTTACTCTTATATTAGACCTGGGTCGAAATTGACCCCAACAAATGTTATAATTTTAATAAGAGCATTTTACAATTAGTTTTATTTTATTGTATTTTGTTTTAAAATAAGTTCCTGAAAAAATAAAATAAAAAAGTCTTGATGCAATAAACAAATGTATATAGAATTTGTATGCATTTAAAACCTAAAACGGGTCGGTCACGACCCTAACACTAGAGGAAGGTTTTTTAATAGTATCCCACACACAGAGCAGTAGGGATGCCAGCTTTGTGTGGACCACAAAGTAAAAATACTCCCCCTTGTGCTGCCTACAAACTAATAGTGCCCCTTGTAAATAAACAAATGCCTCCTTTAGCCTCCAAATTACAATAACATTCCCCTTTTTTTCACCATCAGAATAAAACCTGCCCACCATTGTGACTACTAATTCATTAATTCACTAGAAATAATAAAATATGTGATTATCTTAAACCAGTTCCATTATAAGTGGGGCAATCGATGCTGCTGTAAAGCTCATTCAGGGATGCACATGCCAATCACTGTGGTGTGGGGGTTACATTTCACTCCAGTTGCAATTATAAGCACTGCAACACCTATAGCTATGCCGCTGTTTGTCCAGAACAGAAACACGAGAACCTGACCACATTTATAAGTATCATCAAGCATTATCATCTCTATACCTATACCTTTTTTCTTTCTTAGCCTTAAAGGAAATATGTCAGTAGGTTTTTATCCCCCAAACTATTTGTATGTTCATCTAGCACTTTCAAAGAAAAGTCTAGCAATACATTTAGATGGCCAGTCCGTTCCTCCATTGTTGAGAAATTAGTGTTTGAATTGATTTGTAAATTAAGAGCTAGAAGAGATCTAAAGCCTCTGTCACTCTAGCTCTAGTCTATACTCAGCACTGCCTCCTCTTGCTTGACTGACAACTTCTAGACTTCAAGCAAAGGAGTAATCAGTAAAGCAGGAAGAGATGGCACTGGGTGGGGAATAGAACTGGAGTGACAGCAGCTTCAGATCTACAACCTCATTGCATATTATTTAAACACTGATTTCTCATTAATGAAGGATTGGACTCACTAAGCAAAGGTATTGCTAGACTTGTCTTTGAAAGAACTACATGCACTTACAAATAGTTTGGGAAGTGAAATATTGCTGACAGATTCCCTTTAAAGGGAACCTGTCACCTGAAATTGGTGTGACCTTTTTTCGGTCCGATGGGCGGTGTTTTCGGGTGTTTTATTCACCCCTTCCTTTCCCGCTGGCTGCACGCTGGCCGCAATGTTGGCTTGAAGTTGATTCGCTGTCCTCCGTAGAACATGCCTGCGCAAGGCAATCTTGCCTTGCGCACGCGCAGTATGCTTTTCCCAACTGCGGGCAAAGCGGAAAAGCATTAGTGTGCAAGCGCCGGCGCACTATGTCTCGGAACACAGCGAAATACTTCCGGGACATAGTGCGCCGTCACAGGCGTGTTCTATGGAGGAAAGCGAATCAACTTCAAGCCAATATTGCAGCCAGCGTGCAGCCAGCGGGAAAGGAAAGGGGTGAATAAAACACCCAAAAACACTGCCCATCGACCGAAAAAAGGTCCTGCCAAATTCAGGTGACAGGTTCCCTTTAAAAGTAGCCTTATCATGTAAGCAGGGGCAATTATCTATGTTACATAAATTTTTAATAAGTACCATGTATGAATTTCTGTCATGTAACTAGAAATGGCAATTCATTTGAAACTTGAATTTGCTGACTTTACTGAATTCTCTGCAAAAAATTGTATTTGCAGCCCTGCTGATTTAATGAACTTACACTCTACAGGAGAGTAAGAGAGAACACTGCAGACCATACAACCTTACACTTTACCATTGATTAATAGGGAGGACTCCACTTATTATAAGAGCATACACTTTAAAGGCCAGAGAAAGACTTATCTAAAGACTCTGGTGTAAAATTTCTGCCATACAAACTGATCCACTGATCTGTGATGGTCCAGGTACTGACCAACACTGTACAGGGTATGACACTCTATAAGATGTCATAGCTGCAGAGCATTATAGGGGGCGCATGCCAATGCAAAATGACACTAGCCTGCTCTCTGATGCTTCATCTGTGTGGGAATTAGCGCTGATCAATTTTTTTTTAACAAACAGCAAATCAGATTTCAAAATGTTCAAATTCATGTGAAACCCCTAATTTCAGAATCTTAGACCCAAACTTGATCCTCCATGGATCTATCCACTTATTTTTACAAGTAATTGCAAGTAAGCTTTAAGGACAACAAAAGATATGCAGCCTTACACAAGAAACAATTGATTTCTGTGGTACCCATCTTTAGGGTATGTTGGGATGTGACGAGAATTAATTTACCAGTCAAGATAACTATAACATTTTTAGTGCCTTTTACAATTATTCTGAGTGTTCTAATAGGTATTTAGCTATTGTATTGTTTTATGTCATTATTAGGGTTGAGCGAAACGGATCGTTCATTTTCATAAGTCGCCGACTTTTGGCAAAGTCGGCGTCTCATGAAACCCGACCCGATCCCTGTGTGGGGTCTGCCATGCGGTACGCGACTTTCGCGCCAAAGTCGCATTTCAATGACGCTAAAAGTGCCATTTCTCAGCCAATGAAGGTGGACGCAGAGTGTGGGCAGCGTGATGACATAGATCTCAGTCCCCACCATCTTAGAGAAGGGCATTGCAGTGATTGGCTTGCTTTCTGCGGCGTCACAGGGGCTATAAAGGGGCGTTCCCGCCGACCGCCATCTTACTGCTGCTGATCTGAGCATAGGGAGAGGTTGCTGGCCGCTTCGTCAGAAGCAGGGATAGTGCTAGGCAGGGTACATTCACCCCCAAACCGCTTGTGCTGTAGCGATTTCCACTGTCCAAACACCACCTTTTGTTTGCAGGGACAGTGGAAGCTACATTTTTTTTTCCTCAGCGCTGTAGCTCATTGGGCTGCCCTAGAAGGCTCCCTGATAGCTGCGTTGCTGTGTGTGTACGCCGCTGTGCAAACCAACTGCTTTTTTCAAAGCACAAATCCTGTTGTTCCTTCCTTTCTGCACAGCTATCATGTTTGTTTGTCCACACTTTTGTGTGCAGCAGTCCTTTTTATAGCTGCCTGCCATACTTTTCTGAGATTACTGCAGGGAGATAAAGATTGGCAAGTCTGCCTCTGTGCCATTGCTGTGTGTGGCATCTGTCTCTCATAGTGTGCCACAGAAAACCAGTGTGTAATACTGGGCTATTTTTTCTTTTTTTGTAAATTCTCCCTGAAAAAAAAAATTAAATAAATAGTGGGAGATAAAGATTGGCAAGTCTGCCTCTGTGCCATTGCTGTGTGTGGCATCTGTCTCTCATTGTGTGCCACAGAAAACCAGTGTGTAATACTGGGCCATTGTTTTTTTTTTTTGTAAATTCTCCCTGAAAAAAATAAATAAATAAATAGTGGGAGATAAAGATTGGCAAGTCTGCCTCTGTGCCATTGCTGTGTGTGGCATCTGTCTCTCATAGTGTGCCACAGAAAACCAGTGTGTAATACTGAGCCCTTTTTTTTTTTTTGGTAAATTCTCCCTGAAAAAAAGTAAATAAATAGTGGGAGATAAAGATTGGCAAGTCTGCCTCTGTGCCGTTGCTGTGTGTGGCATCTGTCTCTCATAGTAAGCCACAGAAAACCAGTGTGTAATACTGGGCCATTTTTTTTTTTTAAATTCTCCCTGAAAAAAAAGAAATAAATAGTGGGAGATAAAGATTGGCAAGTCTGCCTCTGTGCCATTGCTGTGTGTGGCATCTGTCTCTCACTGTGTGCCACAGAAAACCAGTGTGTAATACTGGGCCTTTTTTTTTTTTTTTAAATTCACCCTGAAAAAAATAAATAGTGGGAGATAAAGATTGGCAAGTCTGCCTCTGTGCCATTGCTGTGTGTGGCATCTGTCTCTCATTGTGTGCCACAGAAAACCAGTGTGTAATACTGGGCCATTTTTTTTTTTTTTTAATTCTCCCTGAAAAAAAATAAATAGTGGGAGATAAAGATTGGCAAGTCTGCCTCTGTGCCATTGCTGTGTGTGGCATCTGTCTCTCATAGTGTGCCACAGAAAACCAGTGTGTAATACTGGGCCATTTTTTTTTTTTTGTAAATTCTCCCTGAAAAAAAAAAAAATAGTGGGAGATAAAGATTGGCAAGTCTGCCTCTGTGCCATTGCTGTGTGTGGCATCTGTCTCTCATTGTGTGCCACAGAAAACCAGTGTGTAATACTGGGCCATTTTTTTTTTTTTATTCTCCCTGAAAAAAATAAATAAATAGTGGGAGATTAAGATTGGCATTTCTGCTTGAGTGCCGGTCGTGTGTGTGTCATCTGTCTCAAATTATTGGGGCACAGAAAACCTAGTGTGTAACATTGGGCCTGGTTTTCCTTTCAGTGTCAGCCACCTATAAAGGGGTATATAAATCCTACAGAAGTTTGAGTTCACCTTATAAGTTGTTTTACAGTAACAAATACCGTTATTTTGGTTACGTTTTGCAAACAATGAGGAAGTCAGGTGGAAGAGGTCGTGGCCGTGGGCGGTCATTGTCAGCTGGTAATGATGGTAGTGGTGGTGGAGCATCAGGTGGTCGTGGTAAAAGCAGTACAGCACCTAAGTCTCGAGTTGTTGAGCCAGGTTTGTCGTCTGGCTACACAAGGCCTCGAACGCTCCCTTTTCTGGGAGTAGGAAAACCGCTTTTAAAGCCGGAGCAGAAAGAACAATTTTTGGCTTTCCTTGCTGACTCATCCTCTAGCTCTTTTGCCTCCTCTTCTGAAAGTGCAAAATGTAAAAGCAGCGCGTCGTTAGTGGATGTTCACGGTCAGGGACAAGTCGCTTCCTTGTCTTCCTCACCCAGAACAAGAGAGAAGGATGCGTCAGGAGACACAACGGGTTACTCCATGGAGCTCTTTACACATACCGTTCCTTGGTTAGACAGTGAAACAGTTAACAGGCCATGCCCATTAGAAGTTGAATTGGACATGGAGTGCACTGATGCACAGCCACAGCCAGATTACTATGCTGTTCCTTTGACTCAGACCAGGACATTGCCCTCGCAGTGTACTGAGCCAGAATCCAACCCAGCTGAGACTATGGTGCCCCGTCACGAACGCTATACCATCGGCTTACACGGTGACACAGACGAAGTTGCACACAACATAGAGGAGGAGGTCATAGATGACCCAGTTGTTGACCCCGATTGGCAGCCATTGGGGGAACAGGGTGCAGGCGGTAGTAGTTCTGAAGTGGAGGAGGAGGAGCTGCAGCAGGCATCAACATCACAACAGGTTCCATCTGCCGGGCCCGTATCTGGCCAAAAACGCTTGGCAAAACCAAAACCAGTTGGAGGACAGCGTGGCCATCTGGTTAAAGAAGCTCAGTCTGCAATGCCTGAAAAGGTATCCGATAGTAGAAAGAGTGCAGTCTGGCATTTTTTTAAACAACATCCAAATGATCAGCGCAAAGTCATCTGTCAAAAATGTTCAACTACCTTAAGCAGAGGTCAGAATCTTAAAAGTCTAAATACAAGTTGCATGCATAGACATTTATCCACCATGCATTTGCAAGCCTGGACTAACTACCAAACGTGCCTAAAGGTTGCAGCACCCTCGGCCAATGAAGCTAGTCAGCAACGCTACATCCTTTCCCTCACTGTAAGCCCACCATTTCCGGCAACACCTGCAGTATCTGTGCAGCTTTTGTCTCCAGGCCAAAGCAGTCAGGGAATCACCAGGTTCGTAGTAGGAAACACTGCATGTAGGGCACCGGCAAGAATACCATCTCCAACCCTCTCTCAGTCTGCCATGTCCACCGGCACCACCGCTAGTTCCACGATCTCCAGCTCTCCAGTCCAGCTCACCCTACATGAGACTCTTGTTAGGAAAAGGAAGTACTCATCCTCGCATCCGCGTACACAGGGTTTGAAAATCCACATTGCTAGACTAATCTCATTAGAGATGATGCCCTACCGGTTAGTTGATAGCGAAGCTTTCAAAGCGCTGATGGACTACGCTGTACCACGCCACGAGCTACCCAGTCGACACTTCTTTTCTAGAAAAGCCATCCCAGCCCTCCAACAGCATGTTAAAGACCGCATCGTCCATGCACTCAGGCAGTCTGTGACTACAAAGGTGCACCTGACAACAGATGCATGGACCAGTAGGCATGGCCAGGGACGTTACGTGTCCATCACGGCACACTGGGTGAATGTGGTGGATGCAGGGTCCACAGGGGACAGCAATATTGGGACAGTTCTGCCTAGCCCACGGTCAAGGAAAGAGTTGGCTGTAGGCGTTCGCCCCCCCCTCCTCCTCTTCCTCGTCCTCCTGCAGAAGCGAGAGCTTGTCCACAACCGCAGTCGCACATCCACTCCATCCGCAGCTGCCACTGTTGCACACCAGGTGTGCCATTATGGGACAGCTAGTGGCAATCGTCAGCAGGCTGTATTGGCAATGAAGTGTTTGGGCGACAACAGACACACCGCGGAAGTTCTGTCCGAGTTCTTGCAGAAAGAAACTCAGTCATGGCTGGGCACTGTACATCTTGAGGCAAGCAAGGTAGTGAGTGATAACGGAAGGAATTTCATGGCTGCCATAGCCCTTTCCCAACTGAAACACATTCCTTGCCTGGCTCACACCTTAAACCTGGTGGTGCAGTGCTTCCTGAAAAGTTATCCGGGGTTACCCAACGTGCTCCTCAAAGTGCGCAGACTTTGCTCGCATATCCGCCGTTCGCCCATACACTCCAGCCATATGCAGAACTATCAGCGGTCTTTGAACCTTCCCCAGCATCACCTAATCATCGACGTTGCAACAAGGTGGAACTCCACACTGCACATGCTTCAGAGACTGTGCGAACAGAGGCGTGCTGTTATGTATTTGTGGGAGGATACACGGGCAGGCAGTTGGATGGCAGACATGGAGTTGTCAGGTGTGCAGTGGTCGAAGCTACAAGACCTGTGTCAAGTCCTTCAGCGTTTTGAGGAATGCACATGGCTGGATAGTGCAGACAACGCCATAATAAGCATGAGCATCCCCCTAATGCGTCTGCTGATGCAAAGTTTGACGCACATAAAGGAGCAGGCGTCTGCAGCCGAGGAAGAGGAAAGCCTTGATGACAGTCAGCCATTGTCTGGTCAGGGCCGTGTAGAGGATGCGGTAGCGGGCGAAGAGGATGAGGAGGATGAGGAGGATGATGGGGATGAGTACTTTTTTAATGAGGAAGCTTCTCCTGGGCCAACAGAAATTAGTGGCGTTGCAAGGCCGGGTTCTGTTTTTTTAAGGGAGACAAGTGACGTAGATTTGCCTGTAACTGTCCCTCAAACCAGCACAACCGCAGATTTGACAACTGGAACTTTGGCCCACATGGCGGATTATGCCTTACGTATCCTCAAAAGGGACCCACGCATTATTAAAATGATGACCGATGACGATTACTGGTTGGCCTGCATCCTTGACCCTCGCTATAAAGGCAAATTGCAAAATATTATGCCACATGAGAACCTCGAACAAATATTAGCAACCAAACAAGCAACTCTTGTAGACCATTTGATTCAGGCATTCCCAGCACACAGCGCCGGTGATGGTTCTCACACGAGCTGCAGGAGGCTACAGGGCAGAGGTGTTAGAGGTGCACAAATCAGAAGTGGCGTTGGACAGAGGGGTTTTCTAACCAGGTTGTGGAGTGATTTCGCAATGACCGCAGACAGGACAGGTACTGCAGCATATATTCAAAGTGACAGGAGACAACATTTGTCCAGTATGGTTACTAACTATTTTTCATCCCTTATCGATGTTCTCCCTCAACCGTCATTCCCATTTGATTACTGGGCATCCAAATTAGACACCTGGCCTGAATTGGCAGAATATGCATTGCAGGAGCTTGCTTGCCCAGCAGCTAGTGTGCTATCAGAAAGAGTATTCAGTGCTGCTGGTTCAATATTAACCGAAAAAAGGACTCGTCTGGCTACCCAAAATGTGGATGATCTAACCTTCATTAAAATGAACCACTCCTGGATTTCAAATTATTTTGCCCCACCTTTCCCGGCTGATACCTAGCTTTCCTATAAAAAGGTCTTGCTTGTGGACTGTTCTTACTGAGTGTTCCAATCTCTTAATTTGCTGCAGCTGTTTGTCCAGCATACGACATGTTTACACCTCCCTCAATGGGAAAACTCCCCCCACGGGGCCGTGGTCTCGCCACTTGGCGCAAGCACCCGTTAAAGTGCTGTTTGTCTGAAGAGGTGGGTGTGCCCGCTTTTGGTCGACGGCACTGCCACTGGTTCCCTCATAGTACAATAAAGTGTTTCTGGCGGTGGTGGCGCGCACCCAACGTCAGACACACCGTTGTAACATGAGGGGCGCTGGGATGGTACCGCCGGCCACAAGAGAGTTCACCCCCCCAGCTCAAACTGTGCTCTACCAAAATTATCTCTCACAGCTCCACCAATGTTTAGTCTATGCGCTGACATCATTCAATGCCTGGCACTGACAATACCAATTTGTTGACATCTATGATGCTAGTTAAAGTAGTCTGGGTCAGTGTCCTATATTGACAACAGTAAATACTTACTGCCAAATTACTATGTCAGAAACTCAGCAGATGAGCCCACCCCTGTACCTAAGTATGCCACTCTATTTTTTTGTTGTTGTTGTTTTGCGAGACATTAACATCTATTTATTTTTTGTAAGTACTAACTGTGTCAGACACTCCTTGCAATCGTCCTCCGCTGACCACAACAATGCTGCTTGTGTACCCATGTAACCTATTTAAAACTGCATAGAGCCTATTTTTATTTATTTTAGGCCTAGTAAGCCTGTCTGTGGTCCCTCCTTGCAATCCTCCTCCACTGACCACAACAATGTTGCCTGTGTACCCATGTAACCTATTTAAAACTGCATAGAGCCTATTTTTATTTATTTTAGGCCTAGTAAGCCTGTCTGCGGTCCCTCCTTGCAATCCTCCTCCGCTGACCACAACAATGCTGCCTGTGTACCCCTGCGAGATAACTCTAAGAGCCTTGAGCCTATTTTTATTTATTTTAGGCCTAGTAAGCCTGTCTGCGGTCCCTCCTTGCAATCCTCCTCCACTGACCACAACAATGCTGCCTGTGTACCCATGTAACCTATTTAAAACTGCATAGAGCCTATTTTTATTTATTTTAGGCCTAGTAAGCCTGTCTGCGGTCCCTCCTTGCAATCCTCCTCCGCTGACCACAACAATGCTGCCTGTGTACCCCTGCGAGATAACTCTAAGTGCCTTGAGCCTATTTTTATTTATTTTAGGCCTAGTAAGCCTGTCTGCGGTCCCTCCTTGCAATCCCCCTCCACTGACCACAACAATGCTGCCTGTGTACCCATGTAACCTATTTAAAACTGCATAGAGCCTATTTTTATTTATTTTAGGCCTAGTAAGCCTGTCTGCGGTCCCTCCGTGCAATCCTCCTCCACTGACCACAACAATGCTGCCTGTGTACCCATGTAACCTATTTAAAACTGCATAGAGCCTATTTTTATTTATTTTAGGCCTAGTAAGCCTGTCTGCGGTCCCTCCTTGCAATCCTCCTCCGCTGACCATAACAATGCGGCCTGTGTACCCCTGCGAGATAACTCTAAGTGCCTTGAGCCTATTTTTATTTATTTTAGGCCTAGTAAGCCTGTCTGCGGTCCCTCAGTGCAATCCTCCTCCACTGACCACAACAATGCTGCCTGTGTACCCATGTAACCTATTTAAAACTGCAT
Source organism: Ranitomeya variabilis (assembly GCF_051348905.1). Lineage (NCBI taxonomy): Eukaryota > Metazoa > Chordata > Amphibia > Anura > Dendrobatidae > Ranitomeya > Ranitomeya variabilis. The sequence goes on from NC_135233.1 coordinate 965,319,269, forward strand.
AGAGCCTATTTTTATTTATTTTAGGCCTAGTAAGCCTGTCTGCGGTCCCTCCTTGCAATCCTCCTCCGCTGACCACAACAATGCGGCCTGTGTACCCCTGCGAGATAACTCTAAGTGCCTTGAGCCTATTTTTATTTATTTTAGGCCTAGAAAGCCTGTCTGCGGTCCCTCCTTGCAATCCTCCTCCGCTGACCACAACAATGCTGCCTGTGTACCCCTGCGAGATAACTCTAAGTGCCTTGAGCCTATTTTTATTTATTTTAGGCCTAGTAAGCCTGTCTGCGGTCCCTCCTTGCAATCCTCCTCCACTGACCACAACAATGCTGCCTGTGTACAAATGTAACCTATTTAAAACTGCATAGAGCCTATTTTTATTTATTTTAGGCCTAGTAAGCCTGTCTGTGGTCCCTCCTTGCAATCCTCCTCCACTGACCACAACAATGCTGCCTGTGTACAAATGTAACCTATTTAAAACTGCATAGAGCCTATTTTTATTTATTTTAGGCCTAGTAAGCCTGTCTGCGGTCCCTCCGTGCAATCCTCCTCCACTGACCACAACAATGCTGCCTGTGTACCCATGTAACCTATTTAAAACTGCATAGAGCCTATTTTTATTTATTTTAGGCCAAGTAAGCCTGTCTGCGGTCCCTCCTTGCAATCCTCCTCCGCTGACCACAACAATGCTGCCTGTGTACCCATGTAACCTATTTAAAACTGCATAGAGCCTATTTTTATTTATTTTAGACCTAGTAAGCCTGTCTGCGGTCCCTCCTTGCAATCCTCCTCCGCTGACCACAACAATGCTGCCTGCGTACCCATGTAACCTATTTAAAACTGCATAGAGCCTATTTTTATTTATTTTAGGCCTAGTAAGCCTGTCTGCGGTCCCTCCTTGCAATCCTCCTCCGCTGACCACAACAATGCTGCCTGTGTACCCCTGCGAGATAACTCTAAGTGCCTTGAGCCTATTTTTATTTATTTTAGGCCTAGTAAGCCTGTCTGCGGTCCCTCCTTGCAATCCTCCTCCACTGACCACAACAATGCTGCCTGTGTACCCTTGTAACCTATTTAAAACTGCATAGAGCCTATTTTTATTTATTTTAGGCCTAGTAAGCCTGTCTGCGGTCCCTCCTTGCAATCCTCCTCCACTGACCACAACAATGCTGCCTGTGTACCCATGTAACCTATATAAAACTGAATAGAGCCTATTTTTATTTATTTTAGGCCTAGTAAGCCTGTCTGCGGTCCCTCCTTGCAATCCTCCTCCGCTGACCACAACAATGCTGCCTGTGTACCCCTGCGAGATAACTCTAAGTGCCTTGAGCCTATTTTTATTTATTTTAGGCCTAGTAAGCCTGTCTGTGGTTCCTCCTTGCAATCCTCCTCCACTGACCACAACAATGCTGCCTGTGTACCCATGTAACCTATTTAAAACTGCATAGAGCCTATTTTTATTTATTTTAGGCCTAGTAAGCCTGTCTGCGGTCTCTCTTGCAATCCTCCTCCACTGACCACAACAATGCTGCCTGTGTACCCATGTAACCTATTTAAAACTGCATAGAGCCTATTTTTATTTATTTTAGGCCTAGTAAGCCTGTCTGCGGTCCCTCCTTGTAATCCTCCTCCACTGACCACAACAATGCTGCCTGTGTACCCATGTAACCTATTTAAAACTGCATAGAGCCTATTTTTATTTATTTTAGGCCTAGTAAGCCTGTCTGCGGTCCCTCCTTGCAATCCTCCTCCGCTGACCACAACAATGCTGCCTGTGTACCCCTGCGAGATAACTCTAAGTGCCTTGAGCCTATTTTTATTTATTTTAGGCCTAGTAAGCCTGTCTGCGGTCCCTCAGTGCAATCCTCCTCCACTGACCACAACAATGCTGCCTGTGTACCCATGTAACCTATTTAAAACTGCATAGAGCCTATTTTTATTTATTTTAGGCCTAGTAAGCCTGTCTGCGGTCCCTCCTTGCAATCCTCCTCCACTGACCACAACAATGCTGCCTGTGTACCCATGTAACCTATTTAAAACTGCATAGAGCCAATTTTTTTTCTTTTATTTAATATTAATAAAGCCATGATGGACTACGCTGTACCACGCTACGAGCTCCCCAGTTGACACTTCTTTTGCGAGAAAAGCAATCCCATCCCTCCACCAGCATGTGAAAGACCGCATTGTCCATGCACTCTGTCAATCTGTGAGTACAAAGGTACACCTGACAACAGATGCATGGACCTGTAGGCATGGCCACGGAAGGTTACGTGTCCATTACGGCGCAATGGGTTAATGTGGTGGATGCATGGTCCACAGGGGACAGCCTACTAAGTCTGTCTGCAGTCCCTAATTCAAATTGTCCTCAATTCAGGTTTTCGGGCTTTTTTAAAAATTAGGAAACTGCATTTGGGCTACTAGTTTGGTTGGGGCCTACTGTTGATGTCTGATGCTCCTGGGTGTTCTCCTCCTCCTTGGTGTTCTCCTCCAGGTTTCCTTGTCTGAGCTTCAACCTTCTGGCTCTCATTAAGTGCTGTTTTTTTAAAAAATGGTGGTTAGGGCCTACTAACGGTGTCTGCCGCTCCCTGGTGTTGTCCTCGACTGAGTATAAATCTGAGCTTCAACCTTCTGGCTCTCATTAAGTGCTGTTTTTTTAAAAAATTATGGTTAGGGCCTACTAACGGTGTCTGCCGCTCCCTGGTTTTGTCCTCGACTGTATAAATCTGAGCTTCAACCTTCTGGCTCTCATTAAGTGCTGTTTTTAAAAAATTGGTGGTTAGGGCCTACTAACGGTGTCTGCCCCTCCCTGGTGTTGTCCTCGACTGTATAAATCTGAGCTTCAACCTTCTGGCTCTCATTAAGTGCTGTTTTAAAAAAAATTGGGGGTTAGGGCCTACTAACGGTGTCTGCCGCTCCCTGGTGTTGTCCTCCACTGTATAAATCTGAGCTTCAACCTTCTGGCTCTCATTAAGTGCTTTTTTTTTAAAAATGGTAGTTAGGGCCTACTAACGGTGTCTGCTGCTCCCTGGTGTTGTCCTCCACTGTATAAATCTGAGCTTCAACCTTCTGGCTCTCATTAAGTGCTGTTTTTTAAAAATTTGGTGGTTGGGGCCTACTAACGGTGTCTGCCGCACCTTGGTGTTGTCCTGTGTTATTTTCCTGACCTTTAATCTTCAGGCTTTCGGCCTTCATTTGTAATATTAAACTGCATAGGGCCTACTAGTTGGGTTGGGCCTACTAACGGTGTCTGCCGCTCAAAGGTGTTCTCCACTGAACAAAGCAGTGCCGCCTGTTTACTCCTGTTACCAATTTTGAACTTTATTTTGCCCACTTTATTATTTGGGCCTACTAACTGTGTCTGCCTCTCATTACAGTTGTCCTCCACTGAACTAAGCAATGCTGCCTGGTTAGTCCTGTTACCAATTTTGAATTGCATTTAGCCCACTTTATTATTTGGCCCTATATCAGTGTTTCCTCCTCATCCTGCCCATTGCCCAGCCGGTGCTACATGAGTCTTGTGGTTCTTTGACCCAGACCACTACATTCCCCTTGCACACTACACAGCCACAATCTTACCCTGCTGAAAGTCAGGTTCCCCTTCCCGCATACTATACCACCTTACACAGGGACAAAGAGGAAGGTGCAGATGAAAGTGCAGGTTTCTTTAACAGGTAGGGGGCATACTCGTTGGCGACATCACAGGCACAGGGCCCCTCAGAGTACGCAAAAGTGTTGCTGCCGGTGGGAGGTGCCCCCGCCATGCAAACACACCGCTGTACTTTGAGGGGCCCTGTGCCAGTGCCAATGCGAACGAGTGGGCCTCCCTGCTTGCTCAGGATCACAGCACTTGCAAAGTTGAAACACTTACCTCTCACTGCTCCACCGCCGTGACATAGTCCACGTTTCCTGGGCCCACTAAAACCTTGAACCAGCCCTACCCCCCACAACTTTTGCCAAATGACCCCCAATTTCCAATGCCCAACTATTATTAGAAAGTTAATTAAGATTGACAAGCTTCAGAAACAAGAATGGATGTTTTTGGCATTAAAATGGGCACTGTAGGTGTTTTCCTGGCCTCCACTCACTGCCGACTATGCTTCCCCATTGACTTGCATTGGGTTTCGTGTTTCGGTCGATCCCCGACTTTTCGCGATAACCGGCCGACTGCACTCGACTCGACTTTGGGCAAAGTCGGGTTTCGCAAAACCCGACTTGATCTTAAAAAAATGAAAGTCGCTTAACCCTAGTCATTATTATTATTTACAGATTACCTGTGATACATATTACATCAAGTTGCATCTGTTTGCCAAAACATTTCGAGCTTCTTAACACTGCAATATTTTAGAAGATTTTTTTCTTAAATGTCAGATTAAATCAAAAGGCTTGTGAAACCATAAACCATTTTTTCTTTGTTTTGTAGACATGCTGATTGTCCAAGCTGTGCAGGGTATGGATGCGATCAGCAGTGCAGTGGTTTGGTAAAAAGCCTGTCTATGTTTTTTTTGCTCTGTGCATTCTCTTCTGCTTTGGAGGTGAGAATTCTGCTGTTTAAGATGCTTTCAAGCAATTTCCTCAAGGATGCTACTGACAGAGATCCTTCTTTAATTAGATGGATCTAAAAGGTCTCCACTGTTGTGGTTGGGGGTTAGAAGTCCATGGCTTCAATATTTAGCAACATAGCCGACAGCGAATTCAAGGTTGAACATTCTGAGCTATGCTGTTTAGTTGATAGTGAATCTGTATCTCAGCATTTTTTGGAAAACTATCAACTATCTCATTGGCCTTCTTGAATATATTGCATAATTTTCTTTTATTTCCTTCATATGTCCTGGGGGTTTGGGATAGTTTTAATTGTGTCTTATAATACTCTTAGTTTTGAATGGACTTTCTTAATGCCCCACTCTCCATGATTTAGTCTAGTTGAATTAGTTTCACGAAATAAAAAGCAGCATGCTAAACTGAGCAATTCATTGAAATATGCTTGAATCGATTGTCTCATCTTCTGAAGGAGTATAGTAAGACATTATTGTTGAGATATGAAAAGATTAGATGAGTTATAGCCTGCAAGACATTGGAAGAATTACACAGGTCTGCAAAAAAAAATTTTTCAAGAGCTGTTTTGGTTATTCCACGCAATCTTTATGTTTTTAAGTGTGCTGAATCCGAAAATGACTTCCGTTTTGTCATAGGACATCACATTTTCTGACAATTTAAGTAACTATGTTAAATAAGACAATACCTCAAAATAAATGAAAATAGACTCATAAAATTATTTTTTTATTACAAATGTTTCATGAAAATCATTTTTTAACTGCAATGAGCTCACTAACACACACTAAAATTGATTATTCTTCCCTGTGAGGCTTCTCTTGGTACATTTACGCTTGTGAGTAGCATCTGGAATGTCTCGCTGAAGCGTCCAACAGTAGTCTGCCATCATTGTAATGCTCCATCTTCCCTGGAATCTTCTTTTCATCTCTTTAATGTCCTGGTGGAATCATTTACCTCGCTCTTCACTCACAGCTCCCAAATTTTCAGGAAAGTTGTCAAGTTGGGAATGGAGGAAATGCACTTTCAAACTCATCAGGCAACCTAAAGCTTGAAATGCTTTCAGCATTTGTCTGACAATTTTTTTTGTAGTCAGGGTCTTTGTTATTGCCTAAAAAATTCTCTATGACCTCTTTAAATGCAAACCACCCTTCTTTTTGAGGATGTGTCATGGTATTGATAAACTCTTGATCAGCTATAAGCCTTCTAATGTCTGGTCTGAGAAACACACCTTCCTTCAACTTGAATATGACGAGCTAACATGAACTAAGATGAAAAAGTGTGAACAGGCGAGAACCAAGAAATAACAATTGAATCAAGCCCGGGCATGTCAGAGCCTGCTTGTTCAGCTTGCAACATGTTGATGCTGGTTTCATTAGCTCACTCTGAAAGTTCTTTTCTTTGATAGTTATATTTTTTGGGCATTGTATATCTTCAATGCATTGATGTGAATTAATTAATAGTAATTTTGACTTTCAAAACCCTAAGATAAAAAAATACCAAAAATTGAGAAAAATATACTAAATTTGAAGAGAATTTTGCATTTTGTGGCAAATCCTGATGTCCAGGATTTTTTCCAATATTTTTTTCATTTTCAGCACACCAAAATACATGGAAATTAATGAAAATAATCAAACAGCTTTTTAGTCTCAGACCTGTGTTATTGAAGTAATAACTTAGAGAAGTCAAGACAGGGAATTGAAGAGATCGAGATGCCTTTTTATGAAGAATGTGGCAAGAAAAAGTAAATTCTTGTAAGGATTGGAACTAACCTTCCCAAGACAGATTAAAGGCAATTTGCTACTAGTAAAGGTTCATATACACAAAATAAAAACTACATTACATAACATAATCAACTTGCCAGCATAGATGACCCTTTTCACATAAACATAAGGTAGCTTTTTGTATACATATTTTGCAAGTTGGGGTGGGTCTGGAGCGGGCGCTCTCCCCACGTCGTCAGCTGGCAAGGTACTTATCTGGGTAAACTTTGGTATATGTGCACTACTTGGCTACTTATTATTGCGGGCTCTGGCTATGGAGTAGTTACTACCTGGGATTATGTCTACGGAGTGCACAGTGATTAATATTATTCTATATCCCCAGTTTGCTTAGCCTGCCTGTTGATGTGGGGTGTGTGCCCTGTCTTCATGTGTACTATGCATCATGTTTGCAGTTTTTAACCCACTATTTCCTTTGTATTCCTTGTTTTGTTGTATTTATATTTAATAAAGATTTTGTTATTCCTTTCTGGTCTTTTTTACACCAATTTGTCTGTGGTTTTGCTTTTGCAATTTTTGGTGTGTCCTACAAATACTCCATAAACAGGCGTTAGTTACCTCTTATTTACATCTATGTGACATCATGATTAGAGGTTTTATATGGTTCTGCCTGTTTTGTTTTCCTTGCCTTTTTATATTTTGCAAGTTATAGTAGCTGACTCAAGATGGCCTGTAATCTTCTATTCATCATAGGTTAGATGATTGATGTCTGATCACCAGTGACTCCACCACTCGGACCCCCTTGATCATTGTAATAGAGATCCTGAACCTCTGTTTCTCCTCATTGCATAATTTCATTTAGAAGGAATTTGAATGGAAAGATGGTCAAGCATGTGCCCTGCAAATCATTTCAATTTATTAAGGGCTGAGAATAACATCTGAGCTATTTTAATCAACCTCAAAGACTTTTAGTAAATTTGCAGGGCAATTGCTTAACCACCATTCTTTTTATAAGCGCCTACTAGCTGTGATGGAATGGGAATAGGAGCCTGCAACCTTTGTTGCTGTTGTGATGGTGGTAGTTCTGCAATGAGCCAGTTATCATCTAAGTGATATATGTCCATCTTGGAAAACCCCTAAAAGTGATCCAAGAATGTACTTCTTCTGCACTTTGAATCTACATAATCCACATCTCCCATCCTATCAAAGAACAGTTATGACTAGTTGTGACTGCCAATAAATTAAATTGGAAAGGTCATTGACATTACCTGATTGCCACCATAACCAGCCATTTATCAGGATTAGACAACAATTGTCTCTATGGGAGCAACAATGTATGACCAAGTCAGATGTTGCTAGCTGATGTTGGTTGACATAAATTAAATTGGCACTGGAGCTGTCCATATGCTCCCCTCTCACGCTTCAGTAGAGACAAACCTGTATGGTTGGATGATTCTAATGTGAACCCATACGGAAAGACCAGCTTTTCAATATTTCTAATTTATCCAACTATTATTTTAACATGTCTATATTCACCTGTGTGATATTAAAATGTTTTGGAGCCTAACACGAAACCTGTTAATAATATTTGGAAGTGTAGAAATTGAAAAGGACAATCCTTATATTACTTGCGGTATTCAAGAATATACTGAATGTGACATTACTGCACTCTCATTGCTTTCAACTAAAGTATTTTAAAGGTTTTTTTAGTCAAACATTAATATTCTTTAGGTGTGTGGCACGTCTACTACATGGTCTTTGGAAAATGGCTAAGGTTATAGCATCTTTACCTTTTCACATCTAACTTATTTTCTCGTAGGCACTTGGTCAAAAGCACAGGAATGTTTCATTGACCAAACGTCAAAATAAAAAAATATGTATAGGCAAGAACTTAGTATTCTTTTATATAAAAATGGAACTACCTTCTGTGAAGGTCGTTTAAAGTCACAACTGCACAGTTGAATCAAGAATGTAAAATAGCTGCGCTTACTCAATGACACACATTAAGAACAACTGCTTGGAGACGATTAGACATGGATGTCATTTAGCTTGAAACTGCTATCAAATATACTTCAACAGATTATTTTTATTGTTCTACATAGTCATCAACAAAATTAGTACATTTTACAGCATTGCATTTACTGAAATGAGAAATTTGTTTTCAGTATCTGTGAGCTCATTCTAATAGTGACATTCATTGTAATAGGGTTTAGTTCATCTTGCTTTCTAAATATAATTAACTAGAATACACCAAAAATTAAATAAAGGGTTTTACAATGCACAGCAAAAAAGGGAATGGTTGTATCTGTGGCATGCTTATAAAATGTCTCTTCCTTTTCTATTGCTGGGATATATAATTTTGTGTCCAAGTCCTTGCGTAAAAGTACAGGAAGAAAATACTGATAATTGACTAAATCAAAATGCATCATATTAAATGGACAATCTATGGAGTTGCTAAACATTTGTATAGATCAAGTCATAAAACTTTAGAAGGTTTGTGAGTATACAAAGACTACATATTATGCTACTCCTAGGCAACTTATGTGAGTATGGCAAGTATGAAGGATATGTGAACAGCTCAAGCTTTGCAATACACACCCTGACAAAAAATTACTAAATGAGAGCAGCTATACATAATTTTTTAAAGAGCACCCTCAGCTAACCTTCACTTTGTAAGCAAATTTCTTGGATAGCAAATATTAGAAAAGTGGCTTATTTGTGTCTACTATTGACTTATGTAATAAAAATTAAAACGATGGTTACTGTTTAAGTCCATTGCCTCTTTTGTCCATTGCCTATTTGGGTCATGAGTGGGACTGGGTCATGTCGACCATGTAAATTTTTCTTTTGTATGCACAATATTTTCCTTTGAAAAAGAAAAAGAAAAGGAAAACCCAGTCCTGTTGAGCCGGACTCGAATTTTTTCTATTTTCCTGTATTATTATACATTTCCCGGATCTGTGCATTCCTTGACCATGAAACCACAAAAACACTAGTACATGCCCTTATCATCTCCCGCCTCGACTACTGCAACCTCCTACTCTCTGGTCTCCCCTCTAGTACTCTGGTACCACTCCAATCCATCCTAAACTCTGCTGCCCGACTAATCCACCTGTCTCCCCGTTACTCCCCAGCCTCTCCTCTCTGCCAGGCCCTTCACTGGCTTCCTATTGCCCAGAGGCTACAGTTCAAAACACTAACAATGACATACAAAGCCATTCATAATCTGACTCCTCCATACATCTGTGACATGGTCTCCCGTTACCTACCTACACGCAACCTTTGATCATCTCATGATCTCCTTCTCTACTCCTCTCTCATCTCTTCCTCCCACAACCGCATCCAAGACTTCTCCCGTGCTTCCCCTATACTCTGGAACTCTCTACCCCAACATATCAGGCTCTCACCTACCACGGAAACCTTCAAAAGGAACCTGAAGACCCACCTCTTCCGACAAGCCTACAACCTGCAGTGATCCCCAGTCTACTGAACCGTCACATGACCAGCTCTACCCTCACCTAGTGTATCCTCAGCCATCCCCTGTAGACTGTGAGCCCTCGCGGGCAGGGTCCTCTCTCCTCCTGTACTTGTATGTGCCTTGTTTTACTCATGTTTATTGTACTTGTCTATATTTGCCCCATTCACATGTAAAGCACCATGGAATAAATGGCGCTATAAAAATGAATAATAATAACAATAATATCCTCCCCCTTTTCCTATTGTAAAATTCACCCAAATAAAAATTATTGAAATTAAAAATAAATCACTTTTAACATGGAGAAGGACTTGGGGATCCTAGTTAATGATAAACTTACCTGGAGCAGCCAGTGCCAGGCAGCAGCTGCCAAGGCAAACAGGATCATGGGGTGCATTAAGAAGTCTGGATACACATGATGAGAACATTATACTGCCTCTAAGAAATCCCTGGTTAGACCGCACATGGAGTGCTGCATACAGTTTTGGGCATCGGTGCTCAGGAAGGATATAATATAACTAGATTGAGTACAAAGAAGGGCAACAAAATTAATAAAAGGGATGAGGGAACTACAATACCCAGAGAGATTAGCAAATTTAGGATTATTTAGTCTAGAAAAAAGACAGAGGGGCAATTTAATAACCATGTATAAGTAGATAAGGGGACAATACAAATATCTCTCCGAGGATCTAGTTATACCAAGGAAGGTGACGGTCACAAGGGGGCATTCTCTGCGTCTGGAGGAGAGAATGTTTTTCCACCAATATAGAAGAGGATTCTTTACTGTTAGGGCAGTGAGAATCTGGAATTCCTTGCCTGAGGAGGTGGTGATGGAGAACTCAGTCGAGGGGTTCAAGAGAGGCTTGGATGTCTTCCTGAAGCGTAACAATATTGTATCTTACAGTTATTAGGTTCTTTAGAAGGGTGTAGATCTGGGAATTTATTCTGATGGAACATAGGCTGAACTGGATGGACAAATGTCTTTTTTTGGTCTTGCTAACTATGTTAGAATGTAATGTGCTGATTCTGGTTGGTGGGACTACATATAGTGGCTTGCCAAAGTATTCACCCCCTTGGCTTTTAACTATTTTGTTACATTACAGCCTGTGTTTAAATATTTTTGTAATCAGTTTTGTGTGTGATGCATCAGCACTAAATAGTCTAAGTTGGTGAAGTGAGAAAAATATAGGCATACATTTAACTTATGGGATCAAATAACTAAACATTAGCATGTTCATATGTATTCACCCCTTATACGATGAACCCTCTAAAAATTTCTGGTGCAAGCAATTACTTTCATAAGACACATGCTTGGTGAAAGGAAGTCCTCCTCTGTTCAATTTAATTGTTACATGGTCTAAGTGTCACATGGCCTGTCAGTATATTCACACCTTTTCTGAAGGGCCACAGAGGCTGCAACACCATTAACCCCTTCATGACCCAGCCTATTTTGACCTTAATGACCCAGCCATTTTTTGCAATTCTGACCAGTGTCCCTTTATGAGGCAATAACTCAGGAACGCTTCAACGGATCCTAGCGGTTCTGAGACTGTTTTTTCTTGACATATTGGGCTTCATGATAGTGGTAAACTTAGGTCGATAATTTTGCATTTATTTGTGAAAAAAAATGGAAATTTAGCGAAAACTTTGAAAATTTCGCAATTTTCAAATTTTTAATTTTTATTCTGTTAAACGAGAGAGTTATGTGGCACAAAATAGTTAATAAATAACATTACCCACATGTCTACTTTACATCAGCACAATTTTGGAAACAACATTTTTTTTGCTAGGAAGGTATAAGGGTTAAAATTTGACCAGCAATTTCTAATTTTTACAACGAAATTAACAAAACCATTTTTTAGGGACCACCTCACATTTGAAGTCAGTTTCAAGGGTCTATATGGCTGAAAATACCTAAAAGTGACACCATTCTAAAAACTGCACCCCTCAAGGTGACCAAAACCACATTCAAAAAGTTTATTAACCCTTCAGGTGCTTCACAGCAGCAGAAGCAACATGGAAGGAAAAAATTTACATTTAACTTTTTAGTCACAAAAAAGATCTTTTAGCAACAATTTTTTTATTTTCCCAAGGGTAAAAAGAGAAACTGGACCATAAAAGTTATTGTACAATTTGTCCTGAGTACGACGATACCCCATATGGGGGGAACCACTGTTTGGGCACACGACAAGGTTCAGAAAGGAAGGAGCACCATTTGACTTTTTCAATGAAAAATTAGCTCCAATCGTTAGCGGACACCATGTCGCGTTTGGAGAGCCCCTGTGTGCCTAAACATTAGAGCTTGCCCATATGTGACCCCATTTTGGAAACTAGATCTCCCATGGAACTAATCTAGATGTGCGGTGACCACTTTAAACCCCCAAGTGCTTCACAGAAGTTTATAACGCAGAGCCGTGAAAATAAAAAATAATTTTTCTTTCCTCAAAAATTATGTTTAGCAAGCAATTTTTTATTTTTGCAAGGGTAACAGGAGAAATTTGACCCCAATAGTTGTTGCCCAGTTTGTCCTGAGTATGCTTGTTCCCCATATGTGGGGGTAAAATACTGTTTGGGTGCATGTCAGGGCTTGGAAGGGAAGGAAGAACATTTGAATTTTTGAACGCAAGATTGGCTGGAATCAATGGTGGCGCCATGTTGCGTTTGGAGACCCCTGATGTGCCTAAACAGTGGAAACCCCTCAATTCTAACTCCAACACTAACTCCAACACACCCCTAACCCTAATCCCAACTCTAGCTATAACCTTAATCACAACCCTAACCCCAACACACCCCTAACCACAACCCTAACCCCGACACACCCCTAAACCTAATCCCAACCCTAACCCTAATCCGAACCCTAATCCCAACCCTAACCACAACCCTAACCCCAACACACCCCTAACCCTAACCATAACCCTAACCACAAGCCTAATCTTAACCCTAGCCCTAATTCCAACCCTACCTCTAATTCCAACCCTAACCCTAAGTCTATGTGCCCACGTCGCGGATTCGTGTGAGATTTTTCCACACCATTTTTGAAAAATCCGCAGGTAAAATGCACTGCGTTTTACCTGCGGATTTACCGCGGATTTCCAGTGTTTTTTGTGCGGATTTCACATGCGGATTCCTATTGAGGAACAGGTGTAAAACGCTGCGGAATCTGCACAACAAATTGACATGCTGCGGAGAATAAAACGCAGCATTTCCGTGCTGTATTTTCTGCACCATGGGCACAGCGGTTTTGGTTTTCCATAGATTTACATGGTAATGTAAACCTGATGGAAAACTGCTACGATTCCGCAGCAGCCAATCCGCCGCGGATCCGCAGCCAAATCCGCACCGTGTGCACATAGCCTAATTCTATCCCTAACCCTAATTCTAACCCTAACACTAGCCCTAACTCTAACCCTAACCCTAACCCTAGTCCTAACCCTATTTCTAACCCTATCCCTAATGGAAAAATAAAAGTAAATATATTTTCTTTATTTTATTATTGTCCCTACATATGGGGGTGATAAAGGGGGGTTCATTTACTATTTTTTTTATTTTAATCACTGTGATAGGTTTTATCACAGTGATCAAAATGTACTTGGATTGAATCTGCCGGCCGGCAGATTCGGCGGGCACACTGCGCATGCGCCCGCCATTTTGGAAGATGGCAGCGCCCATGGAGCAGACGGACGGACACCAGGAGGCTCGGTAAGTATGAGGGGGGATCGGAGCACGGGGGTGGGATTGGAGCATGGAGGTAGCGGACAGGAGGAACGGAGAACAGACAGGCCGACAGAGGGGAGCGGAGAATAGGACGGAGGACTGGGGAGGCGATCGGTGGCGGTGGAGGGGCAGATCAGGGTTTCCAGCCATGGCCGATGATATTGCAGCATCGGCCATGGCTGGATTGTAATATTTCACCAGTTTTCATAGGTGAAATATTACAAATCGCTCTGATTAGCTGTTTCACTTTCAACAGCCAATCAGAGCGATCGTAGCCACGGGGGGTGAAGCCACCCCCCTGGGTTGAAGTACCACTCCACCTGTCCCTGCAGATCGGGTGAAATTGGAGTTAACCCTTTCACCTGATCTGCAGGGACGCGATCCCTCCATGACACTACATAGGCGTCACAGGTCGGATTAGCACCGACTTTCATGACGCCTGCATGGCATCACAGGTCAGGAAGGGGTTAAGCAAGAGTCACCACTAAACAAACAACACCATGAAGGCCAAGGAGATCTCCAAACAAGTCAGGGACAAAGTTGTGAAGAACGGTCAGGGTTCGGTTATAAAAAAAAATATGAAACTAAGACAGGTCCAGCTCACAGTAGTAGACATCCTTTGGTGCTCAGAGCATAAGAAACCCTTCATCAAAGCATAGGGAAATCACATAAACAGGAGAAAATCCAGCTGGATTTTCTTCTATTTATGGTATAAAAAATATCACAATCTCCGATGATCCCCAGAAGCACCATCAAAACCATTATCATGAAATGGAAATAACATGGTACCACAACAAACTTGCCAACAGAGGATCGCCCACCAAAACTGCCCGGGCAAGGAGGGCATTAATCAGAGAGGCAGCACAGAGATCAAAGGTAGTCCTGAAGAAGCTGAAAAGTTCCCAAGTAGAGACTGGAGTATCTGTCCATATGACCACAATAAACCATACACTTCATTAAGTTAGTTTTATGGAAGAGTTTGCAGAAAAAGCCTTTACTTACACACAAAAATTGTAAGGCTCATTTTGAGCTGGTCAATAGACATGTGAGAGACGCCTCTGTTTTATATGGAGGAAAGTACTGGGATCAGATGAGACTACAATTGAACTTTATGGTGTAGATGCTATGTCTGGCTTTAAACCAACAGAGCACATCACCCCAGGAACACCATCCCAACAATGAAACATGATGGTTGCAGCATCATGTTGTTGGGATTTTTTTTTTACAGTAGGGACAGAGAAAATGGTTTGAGTTGAGAGGAAGAAGGGTGGTGCAAAATACAAGTATATTCTTGGGCAAAACCTGTTTCAGTCTGTGAGGGATTTGAGACTGGGGGTTCACTTTCCAACAAGACAGTGACCCAAAGCACACTGCTAAAGTAACATTCATGTGGTTTAAGGGGAAACATGTAAATGTTTTGAAGTGGCCTAGTCAAAGTCCAGAGCTTAATCTAATTGAGAATCTGTGGTCAGACTTGAAGATTGCTGTTTACTGGAGGAACCATCTAACTTGAAAGAGTTAGAGCACTTTTTCCTTGAGGAAGGGGCAAAAATCCCAGTGACAAGATGTGGAAAGCTCACAGAGACTTAACCAAAGTGACTTGCAGCTGTAATTGTGGAAAAAGGAGGCTCTACAAAGTACTGATATTAGGGTGTGAATAGATTTGTAAACAGAAGTTTACAATTATTTTGTCCTATTTGTTGTTTTCTTCATAAGCGATGCTCCAGGTGCGCCGAACGTCTGTGCAGAAAATCTAATCTACCCGAAGACTTCATCCATTATAAGTTCATGCTAAAAACATACAACTCTGCCCTTCACCTCTCCAAACAAACCTATTTCAACACCCTCATCACCTCACTGTCCAATAACCCTAAACGTCTCTTCGACACTTTCCAGTCCCTACTCAACCCAAGAGAGCAGGCCCCAACCACAGATCTCCGCGCTGACGATCTGGCCAATTACTTCAAAGAAAAAATTGACCACATTCGACAGGAAATCATCTCCCAATCTCTTCATACCAGGCACTGTCCTCCCTCCCCCACTGCATCTAGTTCACTCTCTGACTTTGAACCAGTTACTGAAGAAGAAGTAAGCAGGCTCCTTGCATCTTCTCGCCCGACCACTTGCACCAGTGACCCCATTCCGTCACATCTCCTCCAGTCCCTTTCCCCGGCTGTCACCTCTCACATAACAAAAATATTCAACCTTTCCCTCACTTCTAGGTAATTTTCCCTCCTCATTTAAGCATGCCATCATACATCCATTACTTAAAAAACCCTCCCTCGACCAAAACTGTGCTGCTAATTATAGACCTGTCTCTAATCTTCCCTTCATCTCTAAACTCCTGGAACGCCTGGTCCACTCCCGTCTTACCCGCTATCTCTCAGATAACTCTCTTCTCGACCCTCTTCAATCTGGCTTCCGCTCTTTACACTCTACTGAAACTGCCCTCACTAAAGTCTCTAATGACCTACTAACAGCTAAATCTAATGGTCACTACTCCATGCTAATTCTCTTGGATCTCTCCGCAGCATTCGACACTGTGGATCATCAGCTCCTCCTCACTATGCTCCGCTCCATCGGCATCAAGGACACCGTTCTCTCTTGGTTCTCCTCCTATCTCTCTGACCGATCCTTCACTGTATGTTTTGCTGGTTCCTCCTCCTCTCACCTTCCCCTTACTGTTGGGGTTCCTCAAGGATCAGTCCTAGGCCCCCTCCTCTTCTCTTTGTATACTGCCCCTATTGGACAAACAATCAGTAGATTTGGGTTCCAGTACCATCTCTATGCTGATGACACCCAATTATACACTTCTTCTCCTGCTTTCACTCCGACCTTCTTAGAAAACACCACTGATTGTCTTACCGCTGTCTCTAACATCATGTCCTCCCTCTATCTGAAACTGAACCTGTCAAAAACTGAACTCCTCATGTTCTCTCCCTCTACTAACCTACCTTTGCCTGACATTGCCATCTCCGTGTGCGGTTCCACCATTACTCCAAAGCAACATGCCCGCTGCCTTGGGGTCATCCTTGATTCCGAGCTTTCATTCACCCCCCACATCCGATCACTGGCTCGCTCTTCTTATCTGCATCTCAAAAACATTTCTAGAATTCGCCCTTTTCTTACTTTCGACTCTGCAAAAACTCTTACTGTTTCTCTTATTCATTCCCGTCTGGACTATTGTAACTCTCTACTAATCGGCCTCCCTCTTACCAAACTCTCCCCGCTCCAATCTGTCCTGAATGCTGCTGCCAGGATCATATTCCTCACCAACCGTTACACCGATGCCTCTACCTTGTGCCAGTTACACTGGCTACCCATCCACTCCAGAATCCAGTACAAAACTACTACCCTCATCCACAAAGCACTCCATGGCTCAGCACCACCCTACATCTCCTCTCTGGTCTCAGTCTACCACCCTACCCGTGCCCTCCGCTCTGCTAATGACCTCAGGTTAGCATCCTCAATAATCAGAACCTCCCATTCCCGTCTCCAAGACTTTACACGTGCTGCGCCGATTCTTTGGAATGCACTACCCAGGTTAATACGATTAATCCCCAATCCCCACAGTTTTAAGCGTGCCCTAAAAACGCATTTGTTCAGACTGGCCTACCGCCTCAATGCATTAACCTAACTATCCCTGTGTGGCCTAATAAAAAAAAAAAAAAAAACATAATCAGGTTCCTCGCATCATGTTCTCATACACTTTATACAGATAATAGCCTCGTGTGTCTGTACTGCTACATACTTAGGCTGTTAACTGGTTCATGCAGCTTTACATGAACACCCGAGCCTTACACTATGGCTGGTCCCAATAACTAAAGCAATTGTTACCATCCACCTCTCGTGTCTCCCCTTTTCCTCATAGTTTGTAAGCTTGCGAGCAGGGCCCTCATTCCTCCTGGTATCTGTTTTGAACTGTGATTTCTGTTATGCTTTAATGTCTATTGTCTGTACAAGTCCCCTCTATAAGTTGTAAAGCGCTGCGGAATATGTTGGCGCTATATAAATAAAAATTATTATTATTATTATTATTCATAATAAAAAGAAAACCAAATGTTCACAGTTGTAGGCATGTTCTTTACATTAAGAAAATCCACCAGTATGATCCAAGTCAAAACCACTGACCGGGACAGGCAGAAAATAACCACTTATGAAACAATGTGTTTGTTAAAAAGTTACATAATGTTCGGCAATCTGGCCGTGCTTCCCTCTGTGCTCATCCAAACGCTGGACTCTATACTGGGATTTTTGCATTCAATAGGTAACACTGATCTCTAATTTCTTTGCACATTTTGTGAGGATTGATTTACAGTCTCTTAGGATCATTGTATATAATATATTCATTTGGGCACCTATACTCTGCATACTTTTTAGCTTATATTAACATTTGACTTCTGTGCCTTAATTAATTCAAATTTGGATTTATTTGATATTTGAACCTATTGATACCATTGATTGACATTGTCCAGCATTTGTCCACAAGGACCTTTTTTACTATTTCAATAATCAAATATGAGGTTATTTCTGGCAGGCCTCCCTCACACAAGAGGCATCTTGTTAATCTTCTAATTAAATATATGTGTTTTATGAATGTTTAATAAAATTATGTAACTTTTTAACAAACACATTGTTTCATAAGTGGTTATTTTCTGTATGTCCCGGTCAGTGGTTCCGACTTGGATCATACTGGTGGATTTTCTTGATGTTTTTGATGGCCACAATTATATAACTTTGGACTTGGTTTTGATAATCATATGTTCTTTACATTAACTGATGCAAACCCTCAAATAAACGACTGAAATTCCATGTTGTGAGGTAGTAAAACATGAAAAATGCCAAGGGAGTTAATACTTTTGCAAGCTACTGTAAGAGCTGGAATCAAGAGGAAAAAGAAATGGGAATAAATTATGAAGCATGTGTGAGCTCTATCAAAGGACACATGAGGTGGACACACTATAAGAAACCAAAGAACATTACTATAATTTAGCTGCAATATCTCAACATGTGAGTATTCCTTTTTTAAATTTTTACAAATGAAAAATTTGGTTTTGCATTATCTAGCAGAAAAACTAAGTATTTACTTAGAATAATACTCGTTTAAACAAAGCTGACGAAAAATGCAACTCAAAGTTATAATTAGTGTTGAGCATTCCGATACCGCAAGTATCGGGTATCGGCCGATACTTGCGGTATCGGAATTCCGATACCGAGATCCGATACTTTTGTGGTACTGGGAATCGGTATCGGGATTAATATCAATGTGTAAAAGAAAGAATTAAAATAAAAAATAGGGATATACTCACCTCTCCGGCAGCCCCTGGACTTTACCGCCGTAACCGGGAGCCGTTGTACCTAAGAATGCTCGCTTGAAGGGCCTTAGATGACGTCACGGCGCTCTGATTGGTCCGTAGCGGTCGCGTGACCGCTACGCGACCAATCACAAAGCCGTGATGTCACCTAAGGTCTTTCAAGCGCTTGAAAGACCTTAGGTGACGTCACGGCTTTGTGATTGGTCGCGTAGTTGTCACACGACCGCTACGCGACCAATCAGAAGCTGCGGACATCTTCTAAGGTATTTCAAGCGCTTGAAAGACCTTATGTGACGTCACGGCTTTGTGATTGGTCGCGTAGCGGTCACGCGACCGCTACGGACCAATCAGAGCGCCGTGACGTCATATAAGGCCCTTCAAGCACGCATTCTTAGGTACAACGGCTCCCGGTTACGGCGGTAAAGTCCAGGGCGCATCAGAGGGTGAGTATATCCCTATTTTTTATTTTAATTCTTTCTTTTACACATTGATATGGATCCCAGGGCCTGAAGGAGAGTTTCCTCTCCTTCAGACCCTGGGAACCATAGAGGATACCGTCCGATACTTGGTGTCCCATTGACTTGTATTGGTATCGGGTATCGGTATCGGATTAGATCCGATACTTTGCCGGTATCGGCCGATACTTTCCGATACCGATACTTTCAAGTATCGGACGGTATCGCTCAACACTAGTTATAATCAATGAGGTATTAGGGAATAAAACAGTAGAGAGTTGAAACAACATGTAGTAAAAAGGTGGCATCATGCTCTCTATATGCCCTTATCAAGGCCCCAAATGTTTCAGTACAAAATGAGAACACACAAAAGAATATACATGATATAATACAAAGCAACATAGTAAACACAATTCTTGAAATTCACTTCTCAACATTGAAATTATAACACCAAGAAGGAAAAGTCATGGAAACATGGAAGTCAAAGAATCGATAGGCTTTATATTTATTTGAGATTATGTATTTTTGATTGGCTTTCTCTTCTTTATTGTATCATACATCTATCTTTTATATTTACTGTTTATGATATGACAGTCGCTGTGATTTTTTAGCAGCACAAAAGCTAGACTTTATGTATTCTGGTTGCTGTAGTGCACTTGGCCGGTTATGCTTCTTTCTGCACTTACTTTACTTGTGACATTTTATAAATTTCTGATTGAGACATTTGTGTGTTGTTGTTATGTGTGTAAAACCAAATTATGCAGCCTATTTTTCATATATTTGTCATTTTCTTACTAACAATTGATGAAAATAGCCAGAATTGACAAATTCAAGCAGAAGCGCAGGCATTCCATTAATCTATCGCTTTTTCAGATGATTCAATTTACTTGTCACTTGCAATGTTTACAATATTGTAGAAATATTCTTCGGCCTATCTATGAGTAAATACAAAGGAGTTCATTATGGAAATCTTACCAAAATGGACTGGTATAATTATCCCTCCTACAGCTTGAGTTCAATAAGCTAGTTTCACCACATGGCAAGAAATGTTGTTTTTGCAATTACAGCTCATAAAAATGTAAGGTAAAAATTAGATTAGTTGTTATTGGCACAGATGTTGAATTAAAGAGGTAGGTCTATTTGTTTTTCACTACATGGGTCCTATATTGAAATTGCTATTGGACGGAAAGGAGCTTTATGTTTTCTTTTATTTTTTTATGCAATAATATGGTTGGATCAAGCACATCACAAGCTCACTGTTTCAATTCATAGCAGGAACAAAGATCACATCCAGCCTTCATATCATGATATCCAAATTATGCACATGATATGCATTATACTTATTTTGTATATCTTGCAGTTTGCACCTCTTAGACTTTGTTTACCTCTCTTGGGATTGGGGTATGTGCTTGCCATGTATGACAAAAGAGTGCATCTAAATGCATACCCCAGATACACTGACGAGCACAAGGGTAACAATGTTTTGAACTTTTGACTTTCAGGTTCCATATCTCACCATCCACTACTGCTTCGAACTACTGCTAAGAGAATACATTTAGCAGTATCAATCCGGTCTAGCACTATAAAACACAATGGGTATCCAGAAGATGTGTGGCTAACATGATTGTTCTCTGGCAGTGGCTGAGCCAGAAGTCGCATAATAAAGAATTATCTCAAAGCAGGCAAGATCCCTGGGGATTTTCTTTGCTAGCAGGGTTGCCATGTCCTGGGCTCCGTTGTGCTTTTCATGTTGCTCTGCCCTGGTCAGACGGTATGCAGCTAGGCGCCAGCCGCTGCTTATGGCTTGTGCATTGGCGATTTGATTCAGAGCGATGGGACCCAGGAATGGTATCTGCACATGCGCGAATGGCATAACATGTAATTGGTTGTTACCGGTCATGTGACCGGAAGAACTATGTATTTAATTACGTTGTTTACTTAGTTGAGACCCCGCCCCCTTGAGGAAGCGACTGTTACCACTCACAAAATGCGCTTCGGGGTGGGTGGTTGCCCCCTGGACTGCACTGAGCCAGAGACATTACCATGGGTAATTAACCCCATATTTATTTTATGTGTCTTACATTTCTCTCAACAGCGCTGTATTTTGACTGACATATGATGCCTCTCTTGTTTAGATTTGACCTTTTAATCTCATTTGGTTCTCACTAGTTACTTTTGCCCCACTATATGTGGAGCATGCACTTATAATCTCTTTCAGGATGAAATCTTTTGGCTGATTATATTGTCTATTTTTTGACATTATTGTCAGCGCTGTATTACATGTGTTCAGTTCGGCGGTCACTTATCATTGCCACCTTTAGGATCAAAATCTTATCCATATAAATGCAATATTTAATTGAATCTGTATTTATTATTATGAAAAAAAATTTCATCATGTTTT
The DNA here is from genome assembly GCF_051348905.1 of Ranitomeya variabilis. Classification (NCBI taxonomy): domain Eukaryota; kingdom Metazoa; phylum Chordata; class Amphibia; order Anura; family Dendrobatidae; genus Ranitomeya; species Ranitomeya variabilis. Next base: position 965,340,892 of record NC_135233.1, read on the forward strand.
TGGTATGAATAAATTACATCATTTTTAATATATGAAGACTCATGTTCTCCTATTTTTTCAATGTTATGTTTGAGTCAGTATATTGGTTACTGTTGTAGTAGTGTTTGGCTGGTTTTTTGTTTTATATGCCAAGATCCCTGGGAATGTAGAGCCAATAGTAACAGCCCCAGCAACAGTAGTATGGTATAGCACCTTAAAGCACAGTGGGCAGCCAGGAGAAGTGTGGCTGACATGACCGTGCAGTGGAAGTGGCATTGATAGAAGTCACATGGTAGAAAAATTAGATGGGCAATCAAGGAGATATCTGGCACTGTATTGCCAGCAACAGTAGACTTGGCAGCAATAATAATACAGTATAGATAACCTGATGGACAGGGAGTATGCCCAGCTGAGTGTAAACGATCAGTACTGACAGCAGCAGAATAATGTAGAAGACAGACACGCAGACAGTTAGGCAAGCAGATGGGATGGTTGATTTAATTATTGTCACTAGCAGTAGGTGAATGAAAGTTGACACTATTCCATGCCTATTTTATTTTGACAAATATAAGGTTTTTCATACTTGATAGCATAACCAGGTCTGCTTGGGTGTGACAAAGTCACTGACTGTGTTGAATACCCTTTCTTAGATTACACTGGAGCTGGATATAAAACTACAGCCAAAGAAAATTGGGTCAATTGTTGCCATTGGTCCAATCTGCTGACTCAGAAGTCCATTAATTAAAAAGTGAGTATTTGCCTGAGAAAGGAAATCGTTTATGTATGACTAAACATGGCTGTTCAAGAAGGTGTGTCTCTGCTGAAGTATGTCAGGATGGTGTTGCGAGAGATAAAACATCTGGTTCATCATATAAAATTTACTGTATACTATGCTGTTGTTGCTGTGGCTACTTGTTAAGACACTAGTGTTAACACATGCACAGTAGAATTCGTTCTGCAAAGATCGCAGAGGGGTATCCTGGACAGTTGTGAGGTCAGCAGGCATCTGCTCAATGAAAGCTTCGCAGAGCAGGTATCACAGCTTATTCTGATAATAAGCTAATTTGGATTCCATTTCAGAAGCCAGAAAAATGTCAAATTTCCCCATTTTGCTTTTATAGTGAGGCTCTAAACCATGGCTACCCAATAGTCATCCCTTTGCTTAATGGTAACAATACAAATGTCATCTTGCAAGGATTCCAACATAAAGTTTGCGATATTCGACAGCAAAATCAATAGGTTCATTTGTTCATTTTCAGCAACCTGCTTGTAAATTGTCAGCCTTGTCCCCTGCTTGTTCCAATTCTATGTCCCCTTTCAGAGCCATCTGATGCTGTTCCTACTCTTTTTTTTTCCTCCTCCTCCAAATCTTGCAGCATGTAACATGGACCTTGAGGGTCCATAACACACAGGCTGGTACAGAATATATGCAAGTTGCTGTTTTTTCCCTACATCTCTTGTTAAATTTTGCTTAGTGCTTTTTTCAGTATTCCTTTGAAGGGAATTACATTGCTGATTCCACAGTTGTCCCCAATGAAAAGGTTGTCACCTGATCGAAGGGCTTCAGTAGGCGACATGTGTTTATCATCAGGTGCCAATGTTGGATCTTAAAATAGCCAAAGCTCGAGATTGTCTACTGCATGATATAGTCTGTCACTGCTTTAAGTTGCTCATACAGATGCCCCAACATATGAAACATAAAATTCTGGAGGGTTGTGACACTGAAAATAAAGTTGCAGAAGAATGGTTGAATTGAGCTGACTATTTCTTAGACATAAACGCCACCTTTCTCAAGACGGTATATTTTTTTTATAAATATTTCACCTATAAATATAGGATGTGTGTATGCAGGAAGCATGAACTACTTTGCCTGACCATAAGACAGTGTTCTGGGCATTGTCTATCCCTTCCTAACTGCAGTTTATGGGGAGCTAACCAGCCTTAGAGTTGCTGCTAGATGCACAGCAGCAACTTATCCACTGAATGACTTTTGTCGGGCAGGATACGGATGAGGTGTAAGATGGGATAGATCACCTCAACCTGATTATGAGAGCAGATGTAGTTCCCAGTCACAGAGGCTTCACCAATTGCCCTGGTTGCAGTGGTGCATTACTTATGCTGCAAACATTCAACCAGTGGGCCTTAAAACTCATTTATTGTGTCTGTTCATAGTCGTGTCTACAGTGTACTTTTGAGCTCAAACACAAGTCATGAGAGCAGCCAATGTTCTCTTGCCTGTGAAAGCTCAGAATGAGCTACATTTCTGCAAGAAATAATTGTATCTGAGAAGGCTGAGCTCACGTCATCTTTTCTTGAAAGGCAGCTGACTCCACAAGGTGGTATGGCAGTGACTTCACAACCAGCAACTTGACCAGGTGAGTGTCTAGTTGATAAATCAGCTGATGATGGAGAGCATATGCTTGTTTTCTCTACACATACTTATAAATGGAAATTTGCTGGTCTGATTGAGAAGAAAGAGGCATACTCGCAGTACGATAAACAGGATTGGTGGATGATGATTGATATTGATGATAACACCAATCAGATACTACTTTAGGGAGTGACATTGCTGACAGAAAGGAAAGTGTGACATGAATGGGCAGGAGGACAAATTTAGGCCATGTGCACACGTTCAGGATTTCTTGCAGAAATTTCCTGAAGAAAAACGGAAATTTTCTGCAAGAAATCCGCATTTTTTTTCCGTTTTTTTTCCGTTTTTTTGGCGTTTTTTTAGCATTCTGCAAGCGTAATTAGCTTGCAGAATGCTAAAGTTTTCCAAGCGATCTGTAGCATCGCTTGGAAAACTGACTGACAGGTTGGTCACAAACATACTGTTTGACAAGTGTGACCAACTTTTTACTATAGATGCAGCTTATGCAGCATCTATAGTAAAAGATAGAATGTTTAAAAATAATAAAAAAATAAAAAAAATGTTTATACTCACCCAGACATCTCATCAGCGGCGTCCGTTCCTCTTCCTATAGCTGCTGTGCGCGCAGGACCTTCCATGACGTCGCGGTCATGTGAGCGGTCACGTGAGCGGTCACATGACCGCTCACGACCAATCACAAGACAGTGACGTCATCAGAGGTCCTTCACCGCACAGCAGCTATAGGAACCGAAGCGGCAGCATGCAGCGGTGAGGCGGGAAGACATCGAGGGTGAGTATAGGACTATTTTTTATTTTAATTCTTTTATTTTTTACCAATTATATGGTGCCCAGTGCGTGGAGGAGAGTCTCCTCTCCTCCACCCTGGGTACCAACCGCACATAATCTGCTTACTTCCCACATGGTGTGCACCGCCCCGTGCGGGAAGTAAGCAGATCAATGGACTCCTAGGTGTGCGGAATCCCCGCAATTCCGCATTTTTAATGAACATGTTGCTTTTTTTTCCGCGATGCGATTTTTTCGCGGAAAAAATCGCAACATTTGCACAAAAAATGCGGAATACATTGTAAATAATGGGAGGCATATGTTAGCGTTTTTTTCGCGTTTTTATCACGTTTTTATAGCGAAAAAAACACGAAAAAACCGCGAAAAATCCTGAACGTGTGCACATGGCCTGAGGCTTGCTATGATTGCTGGCCACATTGATTTTCCCAAAAGAGTACTTGATGTCACATCACATGCTGATGGGGAGCTGTAGTTTCTAATCTCTATGAATCACAATAGCCACACCTTATTTCCCTTTACCAGAGTTTGAAAACTGCCAAAGAATAATCTGGTTGCAAATGCTGACTCACCACCACTGCAACCAGACTTTTCAGGCACTGTTAAGTCTCCTCCAACAAAAGAGTGTGCAGCATCACAAGCTTCAGAGCTGATTTTGCCCCATAACTTGTTTTAGCCATGTCATCTGAGTTATGTATCATCAAGTACAACCGTTATTTCATGCAATGTCATTGACTCTTCAACACTCATAAGGTTCCCTGGTAGGGTTGAGCGACCTTTACTTTTATAGGATCGGGTCGGGTTTCACGAAACCCGACTTTTTCAAAAGTCGGGTCGCGTGAAATCGGCCGATCCTATAAAAAAGTCGGGGTCGGCCGAAACTCGAAACCCAATGCAGTGCATTGGGTTTCCAATGGTTCCCAGGGTCTGAAGGAGCGGAAACTCTCCTTCAAGCCCTGGGATCCATATTTAAGTGTAAAATAAAGAATTAAAATAAAAAATATCGCTATACTTATCCTCTGACGGGCCCTGGTACTAACCGGGAACCTTCCTTCCTTAGAATCAGCCTTCCAGGACCTTGCGGTGACGTCGCGGTGACGTTACGGCTTGTGATTGGTGCGCGGCCGCCCATGTGACCGCTCGCGCGACCAATCACAAGCCGTGACGTCACCGTGACGTCACCGAAGGTCCTGGAAGGCCTGATTCTTAGGAAGGAAGGCTGCCGGAAAGAAGCAGGGCATGTCCGAGAGTGAGTATATACCTAATAGGAATATACTCACCCTCGGCTTCGTTCCGGCAGCCTTCCTTCCTAAGAATCAGCCCTTCCAGGACCTTCGGTGACGTCACGGTGACGTCGCGGCTTGTGATTGGTTGCGCGAGCGGTCACATGGGCGGCCGCGCACCAATCACAAGCCGCGACGTCACCGCGACGTCACCGCAAGGTCCTGGAAGGCTGATTCTAAGGAAGGAAGGTTCCCGGTTAGTACCAGGGCCCGTCAGAGGATAAGTATAGCGATATTTTTTATTTTAATTCTTTATTTTACACTTAAATCTGAATTCCGATACCAATTCCCGATATCTTAAACATATTGGGAATCGGTATCGGAATTCCGATTCCAGATTCAGAAGATCGCCGACTTCATGGCCGACCCCACACAGGGGTCGGGTCGGGTTTCATGAAACCCGACTTTGCCAAAAGTCGGCGACTTCTGAAAATTGCCGACCCGTTTCGCTCAACCCTATTCCCTGGTTTTGTCCACCATGGTATCATCATCATCTCTGATTCATCTGACAGTGTGGTAGATGGCATAAACTCTAAATGATCATACAATAGCATGCAGTATGATTGTGGGTTATGCAGTTGATAAATTGAACTATTAAAAAAGGTATTACAAAAATAAAAATGTGCTTTTTGTAAGGATTTGTAAAAGAATAACATCCTTGGGCTTTTAAAAATAAGAACAAAAGGACAGGACAAGAAAGATTCTGTAGGTAGTTTCATATCCCAGAAGCATGCATCTCCAACAGGCTGCTATATTCTGAGGGTTTGGACACGGCAAGTTATATTACAAGCCTTAGCTGCTTCCTATTGTTATTGCATTTGTTATGGCTGGTTTCTTAGCAACAGGCCCAGACACAGAGTTATGGCTTACTGAAGCCAGGGATATTTTCTCAGAGAAGGAATTCTCTCAGAAAAAGTATACACCTACTTACACCCCAGCGTTTAAGGATTTGAACAAGCTCTACAGGGAGCAGATAGTCTCTTGGTGGGAACTACAGAGCTTAGAAAATTATATCAAAAACGGGATTGTCCCAAGGGGACTGCGTATCCCCCTGCTCCCAGCTGTACGGTGTAGGACCCCCCAACTTATGAAACTCTGGGAAAAAGAGGCTACTTGCAGCTCTCTGAGATTCATGCAAATATTGGCTAGTGAAGAAAAAGTAAATCTTGAAAAATTAAATAATAAACTTAAAGAGCAGATTGAAGTCACAAAAAAATTCAAATCGGATAATGATTTCACAATAAAAGAGAGCCAACTGCAGAACTCTATTGAAAAGTTCCAATACAATCTCAAAGAGAGAAAGCATAAGCAATATCTCAGAGATCTGCAAGATTTTAAGGAAGGAAAAGTATACCGGATTACAGTGGATAGAACGGAAAGAGATAGAGAGACTGATTTATCCTCCACTGAAACTGATATCTCGGACACCGAGGGGAGAGGGAACTACTCCAGGGGCCGTCAAAGGGGCAGGGGAGGTGGATATCGCAGAGGAAACAGATATCAATCTTCTAATCCAAGAACTGTTTTTTTAGACAGACCATACCAACTCCGAAGTCAGACCGCCTTCAACAGGGAGGAGAACTACAGGTTCTAAATTTATCTAGCAAACAATTGACCACTGCGGAAATGGCAGTATTGTCTAAAGGTCTGTCATTTGTTCCTAGTACGGATTTTAAGGCCTTTGAAATGATAAAGGATCTTAATCTCTTTGTTAGAAAGCTCAGATGACACAAATTTTTTAAATTAAAGGATAAAAAAATGTGTGGTGATTTGGATATCCCACAAGACATGTTATGTGATGTACGCCTCTTGGCGGACCTCAATACTGTGCCTGATAATCATAATGGGTGTGGTCCTTTTACCCAACTAAAGAATCCAAGTAATAAAATGGCACCAGTAGGGGGAGATTTATCGGCCATAGATGTTTTCCTTAATTTAAGTGTTGCTGATATTAAAAAATATGCGAAAAATCAATCTAGGCATAATCTTACTAGGGAACAGATGACAGCACTCCGCAGTTTAGAAATGGACACATCCCGTGTTTTAAAACCTTCTGATAAGGGAGGAAATGTGGTCGTAATGGATGTGGACACATATAAAAATATGTGTCTGTCACTTTTGAATGACCATATAACATACACACGGATGACTTCAAATCCCACCAGTGATTGTTTGAAAACCCTGGGGGCAATTCTCAAAAAAGCAAAGGCAGATAGACTTATCAGTGAGGATGAATTGTCTTTTCTTTTGCCACGCCATCCTATTATGGCTACTTTTTATGCCCTGCCTAAGGTCCACAAGGGCCTGGACCCTCTGAAGGGTAGGCCCATCGTGTCTGGCATAGGGAGTATTGGACAAAATATCGGAATTTACCTGGATGATGTCCTGAGACCTTTTGTATTATCACTCCCGTCGTATGTCAGGGACACGATGGACCTACTCCGAAAACTAGAGGGCATCTCTCTGGAACCTGGCACATTGCTTGCCAGTATTGATGTTGAGGCTCTGTACTCCTCAATCCCGCATGATTGCGGGATTGAGGGGGTGCGTCGCTTTCTCAGTGCTAGGGGTTGTCAATTTAATGCCCATAACGAGTTTATTCTGACCCTTCTCAAGTTTGTACTTACCAATAACTACTTTTCTTTTGATGGCAGGACCTTCCACCAGCTCAGGGGCACTGCTATGGGGAATCCCTGTGCACCCACTTATGCAAACTTGTTCCTGGGCTGGTGGGAGGATTGCATTGCCTTTTCAGACCAACATAGTGATTACCTGACCCATATTGATTTATGGGTCAGGTATATTGATGACATCTTTGTTTTATGGAAAGGGACAAGAGAGGAGTTCAGTGTCTTTAAACAGTAATGATGTGGGACTTAAATTCACATTTGATATACAGGATATACAATTACCTTTCCTGGACGTTCTGATCTCCAAGTCAAAGGATGGAGATCGCTTGGAGAGTACCATATACAGAAAGCCCACTGCAACTAACTCTCTCCTAAGATGGGATAGTAACCATCCCTATTCCCTTAAGAAGGGCATTCCTAAGGGTCAGTATCTGAGATTGTGGCGCAATTGTTCCAACCAGAGAGATTTTAAAATCATGGCCGATGACCTTAGGCAGAGGTTTTTAGCCAGAGGTTACCCGGATCGGATTTTGTAGGAGGCCTTCCGGTATGCTAACCAACAGGAGAGGGAAACTCTTTTAACACCTCGAAGAGAGGAGACTGAACCCTCCAAAGTGACGAGATTGATTTGCACCTATGACAACGGGGCATCATCTGTTAAAAATATCATACGGAAACACTGGGGTATCCTAAAGATGGATGAGGATCTAAGAGATACCTTGGGAAATGATCCAGTCATTACATACCGCAGAGCGAAGACATTAGGCGATCGACTTGTACATAGTCATTTCAGCACGCCTAGGGAAACGACTTGGCTCCCACAAAGACCAGTGGGATCCTTTAGATGTGGTGGATGTGTGATGTGTGACTCAATGTGCACCGGAAAGGAATTCTTTAATGAAAACACACAACAGACTTTCAAACTAAAGAAATTTATAAATTGCAAAAGTACGGGTGTCATTTACAGAGCCATTTGTCAGTGTGGCATTACCTATGTTGGAAAGACAATAAGGGAGCTGAGGAGAAGGGTGGGGGAACATCTAGGTGACATACGAAATAAAAGAGATACCCCAATTGCTAAACATGTGAATAGCATGCACGGGGGAGATGTGAGAGCAATACGATTCATGGGGATTGACAGAATTGATATGCCAGTCAGAGGCGGTGACCTTGACAGATTATTGCTCCAGAGAGAGGCCAGCTGGATATTCATGTTGGATACTTGCCATCCCCAAGGCCTGAATGATCAGATCAATTTTGGATGTTTTCTATAAAATCATCTCTTTGGCCCCCCCCCTCCCTTTCTCCCATATATTCCCTTGTCTTTCCATTATACCTTACCATCATTATAGGAATTGCCAGCTTTATGAGTAGTAGTCAACTGTTGACGTCTCTGTTGGGGATTTGTGTGGCTGTCTCGCAGTTGCATTCCTTCTCTGTGTCTGGATTCGGTCGTAGGCCTTTAACTATGAAAACAGTCAAAGAAAACAAAATAAGTCACATTGTAATATATCATGTAATAATGGAGCCATTGCCCCTACTTACAGTTGCTTTCAGTGGCAATATCTAATGGAGGTCATATTTTGAACATTATATCCATTTGGAGCCTCGAAAGTAATTTTGTTTCTTGGGACCTATCATCTATGTTTTTTTCAGCATCCTCCATATTGGCCCCCTCCGTTATATTTGTCCAATTCTAGTAGTTTTCCCATTTATATCCTTCCTATAAATTGAATAGGGATGCCTGTGTTACAATCATTATGGTTAATAGGATATTAATAAAATTGGTCATCCAATCCCCTTTTGAGATCCAGGGACCTATTGGGGGAAATCTTACAGGGTGGGACTATAGAGTAAGGTATATCCCTCTCTCTCTTTTCCCTCCCCTCCACTAGGCACCAATCCTGTTAAATGTAAGGGTACTTTGTCTGGAGTCATATATAGACATTATGATAATATCTAGTCTTAATAAATTGTTATGTCTCATATATAGTGTCTGTAATGGAATTACACCTGAATGATGCAAAATATGGTGTAGATCTATTTACACTGTTACTTTATGCCAGCTTATTCAACGGCAACAACATATATTCATACTATGGCGTAGATTTACGCACACTATTGTCTTACTCCAGCTTATTTGACGGTAACAATAGATATATTCACACTATTCCTCATTAGGGTACTGAGCTCCGGTAACATGGAGCCCAACGTAATGGACATTCCCTTTACAGTGATGCACTAGTACCCTAGTATAGGGTTTTTATGGCGCACATAAGATGGCGCCATGGTATTATTCGCTTACAGGGTGTCTGCCGGAATTGATACACGTAAGATGGCGTGGACACATGTTTCGTCCTGTATAATGCTGGCCGCGGATTGGATCTGAGATGCGTGTCCGTGGTGGCATTGTGGTGCTAGAGCACTTGTGCTCTATCTCTATGGGTGTTATCGTGCACAATGCTTTGTATTGCTGACACTCCCCCGGGTCAGCGTAGGCTTCAGAAAGATGGTGGGCGGAAGTGACCTCTTGTAACATGCCGTCACTTCCGGTATATGCGCGCTGGTTGCCGGAAATGATTTACCGCGCGGTGAGGCAATGGATGCAGCCAGGATTCGGTATGTAGTATTACTTCCTCTCTAATTGGGGTTTAAACATCTACACCTGACAAATATATATGTATATAAAAGGAGGCTTTTCGGTCAGTATGCGAGGACTATAAACTGCGGACGTAACCATTGTTTCTGCTGGTTTATGGCGGGATTCCCAGCCACTGCGGGACCCGTTTTGCATAGAATTATACACGGACCAGTATGGACTCTGATGGACTGTCTTTTCTGAATTACTAAGGAGACCCATTGACATTTTCTATAAACAACTCCCCTGATGATTCTCCTTCATTGGAGTTGAAACGCGTAGGGAGATAAGAGACAATTAGGGTTTACTGTGGTTGGTGGGTGGCCATAGCAGGGCTCACTTGGGGCCTGTCCTTGTGAGGACAGGAGCTCTTCAAGGGTTTACAGGGAAGACAGTGGTAATATTACATTTCCCTACCCTTGGCCCTGTTTTTCTTCATTTTGTACTCATCTTGGAACCACCTACCCCACAGAATTGGTGAGACCTCCTCCATTTGTCCGTCTAAATTGGTAAGACTGTTCCAATTTTTTAATTTCTTCAGCACTGGTTCACTTTAGCACTTTGTTACACTGTCTATGTATGTGTTTTGTTAAGGGCCCGAGTATTTTATATATTTATTAAAAGTTATGTTTTAATTTAGTGAATATCCTCCATAGCTATTTCCATGAGTATATACCTAATAGGAATATACTCACCCTCGGCTTCGTTCCGGCAGCCTTCCTTCCTAAGAATCAGCCCTTCCAGGACCTTTGGTGACGTCACGGTGACGTCGCGGCTTGTGATTGGTCGCGCGAGCGGTCACATGGGCGGCCGCGCACCAATCACAAGCCGCGACGTCACCGCGACGTCACCGCAAGGTCCTGGAAGGCTGATTCTAAGGAAGGAAGGTTCCCGGTTAGTACCAGGGCCCGTCAGAGGATAAGTATAGCGATATTTTTTATTTTAATTCTTTATTTTACACTTAAATCTGAATTCCGATACCAATTCCCGATATCTTAAACATATTGGGAATCGGTATCGGAATTCCGATTCCAGATTCAGAAGATCGCCGACTTCATGGCCGACCCCACACAGGGGTCGGGTCGGGTTTCATGAAACCCGACTTTGCCAAAAGTCGGCGACGTCTGGAAATTGCCGACCCGTTTCGCTCAACCCTATTCCCTGGTTTTGTCCACCATGGTATCATCATCATCTCTGATTCATCTGACAGTGTGGTAGATGGCCTAAACTCTAAATGATCATACAATAGCATGCAGTATGATTGTGGGTTATGCAGTTGATAAATTGAACTATTAAAAAAGGTATTACAAAAATAAAAATGTGCTTTTTGTAAGGATTTGTAAAAGAATAACATCCTTGGGCTTTTAAAAATAAGAACAAAAAGACAGGACAAGAAAGATTCTGTAGGTAGTTTCATATCCCAGAAGCATGCATCTCCAACAGGCTGCTATATTCCACTGTCATATAAAGGTTTAATATTTATTTGTTTTACTTGCTTAAATAGCGCTATAATTCTACAGCACCTTACAAAGCATAAGCATACCTGTCTTCATTGGGGCCCACAATCTAAATTCCCTATCAGTATTTTTTGGGGTGTGGGAGGAATCCAGAGTACACCAGCAGAAACCTACACCAACATGGGGAGAACAAGCCAAGAAACACACTTAGGGCTTGTGCAAATGACCACTTTATTTGAAACAGTGCTATCCGTGGTTTTGACAGATAGCGCTCATAACCCTGTTACGCTATGGGGCCGTGCAAATGTACAATTATTTTCCTCGGACTGTGTGGTCCAAGGAAAACAATCACAGCCCGCATGATTTTTCATGATTGGTACTTGGGTCTGTGAAAAGAATGGAACCACATTCAGATGACATTCGAGTGCGGTCTGATTTTCACTGACTTACATAATGGAGATGTTGAAGAAATTTTTTTTTCCTTTTCACCTCTGAGAAAGTCAGATCCCATTCTGATCATCTTCCAATCACTGTGTGATTAGCGTAATTGGACCAATTTTCTCAGATGGAGAAAAAAACAGTCTTCTGCACCTGCCCTTACAATGACACAGAAGCCTTAGTTTCTGGATTTTTCATTAGTAGCAAAATTTGAACAGTGAAATACTATAATGCCGTCCTGTTTGCTATGTGTGTGAATAATAAAAAAATGTTCTTATTAAGGTGCTATTACTGCAATATATAACAGACCAGTCAATCTACAGTCACACTATGCAGTTAAAGCACTTTCCAATATGACTTGAAAGTTTTGATTATTATTTACGGTACATATTGACACTACCACTCACATTTACGGTATTAAAACTAGATATAGTCTTTATTCCCTCCCTACATGGAATGAGCTATGCGCTTCTGACCTACTAACGCTATGCTGAAAAATCCAAAAAAGACTTTTGCTTCCCTTATCCATTTATAGGCTCTGTGATAGTCTGATTGGCTGCGCTAGACTATGTGATGTGGTAGTTGTAAGCTGTTAAAGAGCAGCACTTGATGTCATTAGCTCACTCTCTGAGCAGCATTTTCGTCAGTACGTGAAATTATGCCAGGTATTATTTCTTGAAACAAAATAGGAGCGAAGAGGAGGCGCTCCTGATATGATACCCAGTGGTCAAGTGGAGGAGGTTAAGAACAAAATACACTAACTTGCCATGGTCGTGCTTATCATGCAGCACTCGCTGTCCTGGCTTTTGGGTTCGGAGGTTAGCCGGTCAGGTGGAACGTCACGTGATGCTGATGTCACCGCAGGTCCTCCGTTTTTCAGGTCCTGCAGGATGGTTGATAGTCTGCTAGGTACGTGCTGCACCAAGCCATTCACCCAGAAGGGTGGAAAATGCAGAAAATGAAAAGTACAGCTGATTAGGGCTCTCAGACCAAGACACTTGTTTTAGAAAAGAAACTTCTAATCAGCCATACTTTTCCTTCTCTAGGTGTTATTTCTTGTCTTACTTGAGAATCAAATCACAAAAGTGTTTAAATTAGCGGAGACCTGCAGATTTGAGGAAGTTTGACTAGAAGTCAATCCTCAATGGATCAATTCACTCATCACTAATTAATACAGAAAATGAAAAAAGAGAACTAGCATGAAATAGACTTAAAAATCTAAAATATAGTATATAAATAAAAAAGATTAAAAACAAAAATATTTCTTCTTATAATGTTCGAATTTAGTGTCAGCACTCTCAGCAGTTTACAAACATGAAGCTGAAGATTTCATATACAATGTATAAATAATAATAAGTAATTTATAGGCTCTAAACACCTTTGCATCTTTTTTAATTATTTGTTAATTTGCTATTTAAGTGGAAAATGTAGCATGGACAGTACATGGAAGAATCACTGATATGGACAGCGAATGCAGTTGTCATTTGAGCAATAGAGGTGATTATACCCCTATGGCAATGGTGAAGACCTCAAAGCAGTGATGCTGAAGGAGGAAGTCTGAACATGTGAATCCAGGAATGATAAATATTAGTTGACCTCAAATATGGCTTTACGTACAGGAATGGCACCATAAATGGCACAGACAGGCAGGAGTAAGCTAAAAAAAAAAAAGTATTCATCTTAAAACTGGATTCCAGAGCAATTCCAATTTCTCATTTAGGGCATTAACTTGATAGTTACACTTTAAATAATGGTATAGAGCTTGATGGTTACACACAGCAACATAAATACGGAGGTTGCACTTCAATATTAAGACACACAGATTGTAAATCATAGAACAAATCTGCGCTTGGTGGTACAATTAGGATAAGTAACATGAATAGCCTCTAACAGTAGCACTTGGTGCTAGTCATGGACAGGAGCCAACAGCTCAGAGTTTTAAGTAAGTAACATAGCATACCATGCAGGCTCACACTTGGAACAGTCCACAGTTTCTCTGTCATTCACAACAGCCCTAAATGTTATTTCCAAGTACAGTGCACAGAGAGACTCAATCAGGTAATCAACAGCAAAAATCTCCGTGCACCTTACCATCTTCCTCATCTTAGGACACTATTAATCCTGTAATACAGGCTACATTTATCTCTACTGTTTTAGGTTACAGAAGAGCTTGATACTACAGGCGACAGCATCACTTGGCATTATAAAGCAACAATTCCTTTGATGACTTCAGTCCACTCTCAATCCAACCCCAAGGGATGCACCACAGGTGAGCTTTAGTTGAGTTGCACTCTGACAATTATTTACAAGCTGAATAAACCTTCATAAGGCCACATTCACACATTCAGTATTTTGTCAGTATTGTACATCAGTTTTTGGAATATATCCAAAAGATGTCCAAAAACTAAAAAGGTGACTGGCACTTCAAAATAGATAAACACAAATTCGGACTATCATGATACAAGGCCAAATGAAGAGAACCAGAACGATCAGCTAAAATTATTATTCTTTATTAACATACATTTTAAAACATCAAAAAGTGAGAAATATTCATGTAACAAAAACTCAACACCCTAACCAGAGGGGACACTGTGCTGTGTTACTATGCCAATAAACATTGAGAAAGGAGTTGCACGAAAATAGTAGGATAGTATACTAGCTAATATTTAGATCAGTGACCTCCTAAAACAATAGTGCACAAACATGTAGATTACTCAGTGAAATAAAGGCAAAAGTAGTGTAAGAGTTAATAAATATAAATGAAACATATTACCAGAATGGAAGTATGGCGTACAGCTGTGGGGAGACCTCAGTGTTCCTCCTCACTCTGACGCACATTTCACATCCAGCTTCTTCCAGGAACATGTTTAGGAAGATGGGATTTTAAAATAAATGGCACCAATGGGAGACGAGTAGACAGTGGTGCCGCTGGAACACAGGGTCCGATTGGAGCGCCGGATGACCGTGGCTTGTTATTCTGTATATTTACAATATACTCATGGGTCCTTCCCATGACATTGTTTTATAGGTAAGCATACATTGTTATAATATATATAAATTAATTGTCCTCTGTGCTTTGTCCACAGGCTTATATGGTGGAAGGCATGCGATACATATGTCTCGTCTTGCTGCTGGCACTCGGGTTCCTCACATACCACAGTCACCTATACTTCTTTGAATTCTACATTTTGACTGCAATCCTGGCCTGCTTGGCTCCGGATGGTGCACATGCGCTCCCCTTCCTCCCTTGCACACTTCAAGGAGCGCTCCACACTCCACACCGCATACGTTCCAGCGTGCGTTCTGAGTAGCACGATCCCAGAAGTGACGCCGCCATGAGGGAGTGGAATAGAGCTTCATGCACCACGGGCATCCAGCACTCCAATCAGACCCTGTATTCCAGCCACACCACCATCTATTTGTCTCCCATTGGTGTCAGTTAATTTAAATCCCCGTTACCACTCTTCTAAACACCCCCAGAATAAGCTGGGTGCAAAACGTGCGTCGGGGTGAGGAGGGACACTGAGGTCTTCCCACAGCTGTTCTCCATACTTCCACTATGGTAATATGTTTCATTAACATTTATTAATTCTTACACTACTTTTGCCTTTAACTTTCTGAGTAATCTACATTTTTGGTGCCCTATTGTTTTAGGAGGTCACTGATCTGAATATTAGCTATTATACTATCCTACTATTTTTGTGCAACTCTTTTCTCAGTATTTATTATGGCATAGAAGCACAGCACAGTGTCCCCCCTGGTTAGGGCGCTCAGTTTTTTGCTACATGAATATTTCTCACTTTTTGAGGTTTTTAACTGCATATTAATAAAGTATAATAATTTTAGCTGATCGTTCTGGTTCTCTTCGATCGGCCTTGTATCATGATAGTCCGAATTTGTGTTTATCAGTATTTGTAAGTTAAGGTACCGTCACACTAAACGATATCGCTAGCGATCCGTGACGTTGCAGCATCCTGGATGGCGATATCGTTGTGTTTGACACGCAGCAGCAATCAGGATCCTGCTGTGATATCGCTGGTCGTTGATTAAAGTTCAGAACTTTATTTGGCCGTCAGATCGCCGTGTATCGTTGTGTTTGACAGCAAAAGCAATGATACCAGCGATGTTTTACAATGATAACCAGGGTAAATATCGGGTTACTAAGCGCAGGGCCGTGCTTAGTAACCCGATGTTTACCCTGGTTACCAGTGTAAAATGTAAAAAAACAAACAGTACATACTCACCTTCTGATGTCCGTCACACGTCCCTCGCCGTCTGCTTCCTGCACTGACTGAGCGCTGGCTGTAAGTGAAAGCACAGCACAGCGGTGACATCACCGCTCTGCTGTTAGGGCCGGCGCTCAGTCAGTGCAGGAAGCGGACGCCGGGGGACGCGAAGGTGAGTATGTAGTGTTTGTTTTTTTACATTTTACACTGGTAACCAGGGTAAACATCGGGTTACTAAGCACGGCCCTGCGCTTAGCAACCCGATATTTACCCTGGTTACCCAGGGACCTCGGCATCGTTGGTCGCTGGAGAGCCGTCTGTGTGACAGCTCTCCAGCGACCAAACAGCGACGCTTCAGCGATCGGCATCGTTGTCTGTATCGCTGCAGCGTCGCTTAGTGTGACGGTACCTTAAAAAACAGGAGTGGAACAATAAGAGAAAAAGTATAATAGAAACACATCACCAATTCTGTATTTATCACCCACTCCTGGTTTTGGCTTACAAATACTGAGGTAAAATAGTGACCAAATACTAAACATGTGAACATGGCCTAAACATAAGGTTCTGGTCACAAGGGCGTATATTCTCTCATCTGAGAGAATCAGTTCGATTATGCTAATCCCTTTCCAATCAAACTTTGATCAGAATCTGATTAAAATGTGATCAGAGTATGATCCAATTCTCTCAGATGCGAAGATTGAGAAAAAAATGTCCCATCTTTTCCATTGTGTCAGTCCGTGTAAATCGGACTGCACTCAGATGTCATCAACGTGCAGTCCATTGTTTTCCATGGACTCATTGACTTGTATGGTTGACTGGAAACTGAAGATTGTATCAAACACTGGCATGCTGCAATTGTTTCTTGGACTGATAGAGTACAAGGAAAAAATAGGACATACACACGGCCCTGTAAAATAATAGTAGTTTGGTCCTATGTTTTGTTAGGTCTCACTCAGACCAAAAATGCAGTCCTATGACATACATTGCACCTTTTATCTCAGCAGCCTCTATGGGTTTGAGTCTATGCAGTTCTTACTTGTGACTCCAGGTCCTTCAACCATAGTACACATAAATTTCATTTTATGAAATAAATACTTAGAATCTGTTTCCCCATACAACAGAGCAGAACTGTGGCATCCGCACTCATGATCTGTGACCTCTGCCAGAACAAAGAACAAATCTCCATTAATAGTACAGTGCTTGCATCGTACACTATTACAATGATCACACACTGATTGCAAATTAAAGGTTAAACAATACATTTAATGCAGCAGTGCAGTTTGCCTGGATCACTGTCAATCATATGGGCCATAGATAGGTATTCAATGCAAGTTAGCTGTATTCTTCAAGGGCCGATGCTCAACGTAACTTTTCTGGAACTTCACAAAATATAAAGCATAACTTGTTCATCAAGTCATGACTAGTGTTGACAGATACTTTACTGGCGAAGAACTGTTCAAGAATGCATTGTATAGGAATTCAACCTTCACAAGGAGGACTATTACTTACTATTTATTTTTAACAACTTTCCAGGGATTTTTCATAGTTTACATTAGTCAACAAGCAACACAAGACAGTAGACAATGATTTTTGACCACTTCTCTTACTTAGCCAATGACAACATACAAAGGCACATGTCCGCTACAGTAAAATGGTCAAGTCTATGTCGGAAGTTGTTTTGTAAACTATTCCTATTAGTCGATACATGAGAAATAGAGCAGTTTTAGATCTAATAAATACAAGGCTTTGTAAACTCCCCTGCTGAGAGAACTTATGTTGACATTTATTGCTTTGAAGTTATTTATGTCATTTGTATTAACTAATTACATTAGAAGCCACCAGTAAACATTAATATGCTAAAGGAAGCTCAAAGCTGGTAAAATGTCTTTCATTTAGAAAAAAAAACTGGAGAAGCTGAGTTCATTTTTCACATTCGCTGCATGGCACTACTGTGTGAACTTCACTCATAGACCCCCAGTTGGTTGGTTGGATTGGATTTCCCTCAAAGTACTTGATATACCTTGAAAATGTTTGATAAATGATGCAGCAGAAATGTCAGCTGAAGATGCTGTTTGCTCTGATTTATGGAAAACATGAAGAGATAAATACAGTATAGAGCTAATATTCAGCTCTTGCGAAGAAAGGAGAAGCATAAAATCAATTATTCGATTACTGGGACTTATGATTGATGCTGATTTTGGAATAGATACTTGTATTATTTTAAGTTTTGACTTTTAATTCTCATTATGTCAGCTTCTTGATTAAGCCAGAATCAGTTCATTAGTTACTGAGTACTTTTCTCCTTAGGTCCCTTTTAACCTGTTCTGACTTGGCATGTTGTGGCCAAGACCCTCAATAGAAAACCCTATTCTGTATTTATATGAATTTCACAGCATTTTAACCTACGTTAAAACTTATTCACTTCAGTTAGCTTTCTTTTTACTATTCTTATGATTTTTTTGGTGTTCTTCCCAATGACAGATTTATTTTACTTGCAAAAACTAAAATTATATGGAGTCTTTGTGACAATGACCCCCAGAGAAAAAATATTCAAAATAATTTCCTTCTGGAAAAGAGAAAACGTACTCTCTAATTCCACCTATGTTTATCCTAACCTTATAGTCTAGGCATAAAATATGACCAATACCTCATTTGGACATCTGTGTTTCACGTACGTGTTCTTTCTGTGATTTTCATGGATAGAACGCATACTTGTTGTAGTCTATTGGGCTGTTCATGTATACGATTTTTTCTGCAGACTGCGGGTCCATACAAAAATCACAGAGACGTGTACATTTTTTATGGACATCAACAATGAAGAATACCAAAACAAGTCTATGGGTCCTTGAAAACCACAGACAATGCATGGGTGGCATCACTGTACAATCTGTGTTGTGTGCTTGATTAACATTGTAATGTATAAAAGCTCTGTAATTCATTTATTTATCCTTACATGAAAAACACTCATGAAATAATGATGGTAAAAACTGACAGACTGACCCAACACTGTTGACACTTGGATCCAAAATATTAATGACACTCATACCTTTTTTTGTATACGCAAACAAACACGAAAGTCTGAAAGAGGCCTTAGGTTGTCCGCTAAACCAGGGACATCCATATTCTAACAAATCAGTTTTTGTTCTGTCTCAGTACATTGGTATTACAAGTAAGAAAACTAATTATTAACGCTCAGAATATGCATCCTACAAGAGTGGGGGTCACTTACTTTTGCTAGACCTCTGAATTGCATGCCAACAACAAATAAGGTATGATTTAATGCATGGCCAAGGCATGCATACAGCCGTATCTACCTTGTACCTGGTTTCTCCACAATACAAAGGTGCTTGATAAGGACCATTGTCGGTCGAAACGTTGGACCTTTTCTTGCCGGTCCAAAATAAAATATTCACCTATTGCATCAAGATCTTCGTTCTCCATCATCATTTTGGTGCTGAGGATTTTTTTGCTTACAATAAGGCTAAACAAGATGCCAGTCAGAATCCACGCAGATTTATCACTATAAATCTGATATACAATACCACATAATTACACAGATTTATAATTCCTGCGATTTCTTGTAGGTGCTTTTAATAATTGAAGGAATTGTGTACGATTACAATCAGAAGGCTCCTTATTCCACAGATTATTTCCATTTACTTGGAATTGCAATGTATGACCATAATTGTTCCTTTTTTTTTAAGTTAGTAGCAATGATGTACCAATCTTCATACCAATAGCATAGTAAATAATACCATTTTTAAGACTAACATGACATTACTTTATTAATGAATTCATGTATGTGTAATGTTCATTGACTTAAAATAAAATGAACTTAACTCATGATTGCAAATAGAAAACAAATCATCTTCAAATTTGGATAAAAAAAAAGACCTTGGCATGTCACATTTGTGTACCGCAGGCCGTCGAAATCATTCAATTGTTGCATTCTTGGACTAAGATTTTTTTACAAAAATATTTACATGTATTCTAAATGAAACCAGTTGTGGGCACAGCAGGGAGGCCCAGAAGATTTAACACAAAGAATTCTTGTAAATCACAGTGTGGTGTAGGGTAATATCTCTTCTTAGTTTCTTAAAAATGTTGCAACCGCTTTTTTTAATTAGTGAAAGAAACAAAAAATGCTAAGTAAACTTGCCGTAGACCATAATTTATTTTGATGGTTTCCCAAGTTATTAAAAACAAAGTGTGTTGCTTCATATATTGTGATAGCATAACATAATACACACATCATAGGGCACTAAGTGTCTGTAAGCTGCTGAAGCTAAGATTCTAGATGTTAAATTATTCATATTTTCCTTATTTTAGATGACTCATAGAAAGTATGCTAAGATTTAAAAAAATATATATAAGCATAGCTGGTGTAGCACGTATTGTTTATTTTACAAAAAATACATCACAGAAAATGTAACAAGGCTCTTGAGACGGTGTAAATGCTCCGTGCATCAATGTAATAAAATCAGCAACCGCTCAAGGCTTGTGGGCGAAGTAATAAAGTGTTGTGATTCAAAGAAAAGGGATGAGTTTCTCCCACAATGCACTAGTTCCCGAGACAAATGTCTGAGTGGAAGGTATTTCTGGACAAACCATGAGCAAGCACAATTAAATAATTTTCAAATCCCTGGATTTAGCATATCTTCGTAACAAAGGGCTAATTTAGTCTTATTTTCTCGGTTTCTCCATACTTGGCTCACTTTCCGTACTCTCTACTTCACATTTACAATAAATATCAAGCAAAATACATTCTGTTATCAAAAGCAGGGATATCTTTTCTAGTCTTACTCCAGCCACACCAATGATTTACAAACAGTTTAATTATTCACATGTTTATTATGCTCTACATAATGAATTTTGGACCCTCATATTTTCTTACTACGCGCTCGATGCAAGCTGCAATTATAACCGCACATATCTGTTTATTTGATGAATTTTGTTCCTTCTGCATAGTTTGATAAATAAGGAGATAAGTCAAAACCTACTTTATATACAGTAATTAAAGTGAAAAATCTAGTCATGATGCAAATCCTTAATTGGACTCCAGGAGAGCTATGCAGAATTTCTCTTTAATAATATGAGATGACTGGGGACAGAAAAACAAAGCACACTAAAATATGGTTTAGAAGTCCAATTAATCACATAACTGAAAACAACCAATTTAGCATAGCTCATTCAGTGGTTCTCGAGGCACAGGTAATGTTCTTTTAATCATGAGCAGCTGAAATAAAGCACGATATATATGCTGATCTTCCATGAGAATCATGCTCCTCACTCCCATTTGTAAACACAGCCATTTTCGAATAAAATGCTGGTGCTATTTAATGATGAGCATGTGCAAGGTGAAAATATTCGCTAATTAATTTGCGGTTTTACAGTCACAATTAATTCATTAATGCACATCTGCTATTATTTAGCATACTTTTTATTTTAAAAGCTCTCCTCAATAAATAATAATGCAGTAAAAGCAAGAAACTGTACACTTTTATTATGGTAATTATAATGGTCACCAGTAACATCTATAAGACAAAATGGTTCATTTTCAAAGGGGTCTCTAGAGATGATCGGATCTATCCTCTCGGAATCGAGTTTAATTTGAATTTCCGGTAATTTTTGGCTACATGAAAATTTGAACACGATTCAAAAAACAAAAAAAGTTGCCCCACACAATTTCACCAAAATGCTCAGTAACTATGTAATCACATTCCAAATAGGATTTTCATACCTTGTACAGTAGTGGTCAGCACACCACTGGGTTGTCGCAGAGAAGATGGCGAATTTGAATTTCAAAAGATTCACTCATCTTCAGTTGTCACGTTTTTGGAATACAATTCCTAGGGTACCAACTTTTGTATCATTAATAAAGTGGTTTATTGTAGGTTCCAGGTAGTAATAATTGTTAATATGTTATAGGGAACCTGACTGCTCATACATGCTAATGATCCACAAGCAACATCAGATACTGGCTACATGATTTCAGCTTATGTTTAAGGCTGCCGTCACGCTAGCAGTATTTGGTCAGTATTTTACATCAGTATTTGTAAGCCAAAACCAGGAGTGGGTGATAAATGCAGAAGTGGTGAATATGTTTCTATTATACTTTTCCTCTAATTGTTCCACTCCTAGTTTTGGCTTACAAATACTGATGTAAATACTGACCAAATACTGCTAGTGTGACGGCAGCCTAATACTGAAATATGCAGGTGGGAACCTATCCACATAGGAGACTAGTCGGACAGGCGGATCTCTGGCAACTTCTCTCCAGCTGGTCCCCTTGATTGACAGGTCTCGTCCTGCGTGAATTTATAAGGAAAGACCACTTAGCTATTGGCAGCGATGGAAAGAGAGATATTTTTTGTCTTTTCTTAGCAGTTCAGTTATCCATTATTTTCAAAGGGGTTCAGGTTCTGGTGGAAGTTCAGGTACTGTTCTGGTACCCAAAATGAACTTTGGAAAAAATTCAGGTCAGGTACCAGAATCTGAACTTCCACTGGTGCTTCTAAAAATTGTGGCAAAAAAAACATAAGATGAGAAGTCTAAATATTATATCTTATAAAAATGTATTTGATGTGAATCGAACTCAAATCGAATTTTATGAAACTTGGAGAACCCAGCTAAATACCAAAAAATACACTCTGCCTTTTTTCACATTACAGAAGATTCCATCAATAGCTGACATTACCTTAGTCATGATTGAATGGTTTACCCATAACGCCTTACCCACATAAAATAGTTTAGTATAGCCTAACAGGAGGACTATCATAGCCTGTGTTGTAAACACTAAGTAGGAAATGCAGCAGCCATTTTGTAATGCTTTAGGATAGTGAGAATTTGTCAAATCTCACAGCTTATTAACCCCTGTCTGATGTTGGGCGTAATAGTACACCCATGTCAGACTCCACCTGTATGGTGTGGGCTTGAGTGCTGAGCCCACACTTTTCCACTTTTCCAGGCACATGTCAGCTGATCTACACAGCTGACATGTGCCTGCAACAGCTGTGGGTGCAATCGCAATCCACCCACGGCTGTTAACTAGTTAAATGCTACTTTCAATCTCTGAAAGCGGCATTTAACTTGCGCTTACTGGAAGTGTGTCCTTTATCCCGCCCATTGATGACCCTGTCACATGATTGAGGGTTAGCAATGGGTTGGCATGACAACCAGAGGTCTGAAGCAGACTTCTATGATTGTTCTAACCAGATTTCTCTGAGCATCGCCCGGTGGTCAGCGCTCATAGCAAGTGAGCATTTCTGCTACACACAGGCAATCTGATCATCGCCTGTGTGTAGCAGAGGTGATTTAAGTAGTGCAGCTTCTAGTTTCCCATGGAGACAATTGAAGCATGCAAAAAGTAAAAAAACTGTTTTTAAAAATATTTTAAAAAAATATATATATAAATGTTCAAATCACCCCCCTCAAAATAAAACAATAAAAAAATCAAATATATACATATTTGGAATTGCCGTGTTCAGAATCGCCTGATCTATCAACATAAAAAAGAAATAACCTGATCGTTAAACAGCGTAACAAGAAACAAAAAGTCAACACACCAGAATTGCATTTTTTGGTAGCCACAACATTGCATTAAAATGCAATAACGGGCGATCAAAAGATCGTATCTGCACCAAAATAGTATCATTAAAAAAATCAGCTCGGCACACAAAAAAATAAGCCCTCACCCAAACCCAGATCACGAAAAATGGAGACGCTATGGGTATTTTTCTTTAAAAAAATTTGGAATTTTTTTCACCACTTAAATAAAAAAGAACCTAGACATGTTTGGTGTCTGTGAACTCATAATTAAAGATGAAGGCATGTGCACTACTATGTCTGGTGCCAAGGTAGGTTCCCACACCTTGTGAAACTAGAAAGAAGAAACATGGCACTCAACTTAATGCTCGTGTCAATTTTAATGTAGTACTCAAAAAACGTTTCGGTCCTGTGTCCGGACCTTCATCAGTTACGTACTTATAGCATAATATGGATAATGGTGACAAAGTTGTCAGAAGGCACACCGTGGCCTGCACCTGTCAAATGCGCAGTTAATATGATAATGAAGGGTGGACTTAAAGTTCTCACAGCGCTAGTGTGTGCCAGTGTCCAGACTCGGTATCCCCCGCTTGTCACCATTATCCATATTATGCTATAAGTACGTAACTGATGAAGGTCCGGACACAGGACCGAAACATTTTTTGAGTACTGCATTAAAATTGACATGAGCATTAAGTTAAGTGCCAGGTTTCTTCTTTCTTGTGAACTCATAATGTCCTGGAGAATCATAATGGCTGGTCAGTTTACGCATTTAGTGAACATGGTAAAAAAAACAAAAAAACAACTAGAGTATTGCACTTTTTTTGCAATTTCACCACACTTGGAATCTTTTTCCCATTTTCAGGTACATGATATGTTAAAACCAATGAGGTTGCTCAAAAGTACAACTTGAGCTGCAAAAAACAAGCTCTCATATGGCCATATTGGCAGAAAAATAAAATTATGGCTCTGGGAAGAAGGGGAGCAAAAAATGAAAACTCAAAAAATAAAAATACCCCTGGTCGTTAAGGAGTTAATCCAGATGAGAAAGCACTATTAATATGGACAAATACTCCAAACAGTATTATGATAAATAAGTGCAGCAGTGACGAAGATTAAAAAAGTAGTCTGTGAATATTAAATTAATGCAGTTTATAGGATGAAATAGAGAAAGGAGAATTCTTAGAAACAATGCCAGACTTATATTTATCAGTGATATGGTATAGCTGCTATCACTGTTCTGCTGCACTTACGCTTTCTCTTATTTTTAATAAACTAGACAGCAGAAACAAGACAGCGCAACAGTTTTTACAGAAATAAAATCTGAAATCAGTGTCACAAGCGACTTTATTGGATTTTTGGATTTCTTTTACATTTTGTTTTGAAGAAGGGAATAATTGTTTTTAAAAAGAAATACAAAAAAATGTCCTCAAAATGTAGACATTTAACTGTGATTATCTACTTTGCAAAAGTGTGCATGCAGCAAACAAATGTTTTTGCACATCTGTTTTACTTGCCACATTTTAAGTCACAAACCACTCTAATACAATGCCCTGTTGTACCTAAACTTTCTTGCTATGTCATTTTTGGAAAGATGTTGAATGTTGAAAAAAAAATTAGTAGACATGTAACTGTGCATGTCTGATTTTGCACACCTGTTTTATTAGTTAATTTTGCTCCAGACATATACTGTAGAATGCTGCCACATTTTGCTTTCTGTAGCTGCATCTATTTGCCTAGTATTTCGGATTCTGTTCTTTTTTTAAATGGGTTGAATAATTGGTGGTAAACCTGATTATGTAAAGCTAATTATAGTTTTGTACAAAATGATGGTAAAAGAAAATGTGGCAGGAGCAACGGATTGGGTAGTGTAAAAGAAATACATACCATGGCTAAAAATGTGGGAGCTGCAGAAGCATCAATATCACCACTAGCACCAGCTGTTTGGACAGCAGTAGTAACACAAACAGGCCACAATTGCCCTCTTTTGCATCTGGCTAGTATACTGCAGCGCCCCAGAGTCCTGCTCGTTGAAGTACTGATGCTCCACCGCTAAGGGGAGTGATGGTACTTCTGATGGCACTTAAGGAGTTCACCTGACCAGGTATCAAAGTCACACTTTACACTTCACATTCTGGCCACCAGGGGGAGCAAAGGGTTCTAGGCTTCAGTAAAGAGGTAAAGAGACTGCAACCTTGTGTCCTTGTTATTCATCGCGCCTTGCACCACGCACCACCATCACACCTTTCATCAGACGCCCCTTAGCAGGGTCACGGACAGGGTCTAGCCACCGTGACAACCCCAGGACCGAGACAGAGAGGCCAGGTACCGAGTACCCCGCGGCCCTGCGTCTGGGGGCGCTCCAATACTAGTGAGGAGGAGGCAGAGGGCACCATCAAATATAGGGCACGTCCCTCATCTCAGTCACAGCACAATGATGTTACCTCTGCCAGAAACACCATCAGTTTCAGTAAGTCTTCTGATAAAACATTCTGCCTTTTCACAAATGACTTGGATGGATAATTCCTTTATCTTTTTCTTAAAAAAAAACACTAAAACTCAGTGCACTGTGTAATTTAATTGGCTGTTGATTACTACAACAGGAGCTGATCAAGGTCAAAGTTTAAGTTGACACAGGACAAAACTGGTGACAGGTTCCCTTTAAAGAGAATGCATGGAGTGAATATCTTGTCAGGGCAATTGGAATTCCTGCATTTCATGGCAATTTTATTTACTGTGAATCAAATAAATAAAAAAAAAACCTGCAGAACCCAGTGAACGTGAATTTCAAATCATTCAGTCATCTCTATAATTCGCTTTTCTACAGTTCTTTTATTATGCTTTTGCCTTTTGATGGTAGATATGAATGGTTTTATCATCAGAGTTTTACATGTACTTATTTATATTGGTTATGGAACAATAACAAAATGATTAATTAAAAAAACTTCTGTAGTTGAAAATGTAATCCATTTTCAGGCTCTGTATATGGAAATTTAGACTAGGCAATGGTATCAGTCAAGCTATCAATGCCTTTTTAATAAGAATAAGTGGAAAAAGCAATAACTAGTGTTGACTGTTGAGCGATACCTTCCGATATCGGAAAGTATCGGCCGATACCGTCAAAGTATCGGATCTAATCCGATACCGATACCCGATCCCAATGCAAGTCAATGGGACGAAAATATCGGAATTAAAATAAACCCTTTCTTTCCTTGTAGGTTAATTCTACATGAAGGAAAACAACTAAGAGTAATGTAGGATGTATTGGGGGAGGTGGCGGAGACATTAAAGGCACAGAGGTTTAGCCCAATCAAATAGAATAGCAGGATTTTTATATTTTTTTATGACGTTCGGCGTTAGAAAGATTTTTACTATGTTAATTTTTTATTTATTTTGCCAGATATTGATGTTTCACTACTTCCACGCCCTTCACCTTCTTTTTTACTTCTCCCACACTTTCTTCTTCATTATCCTCATCATCAGCTTCTTTGACATCAACTTCTTCACCTTATTCATCTTCTTCTTCATCTTCTACCTATTATTTTTTTTCTTACATTGTTCATATTCTTTTTATTTAACTATTATCTTCTTCATATTCAACTTCTTCATAATATTCTTATTTGTGACAGGCATTCCCGTAGTTGTTATCTATAAAAGTTTGAAGATTACACCTTCCGTTCTGCCTGTCACAAAAGAGTTACATTTGTCCGCGTTCAGTTTGGCCTGCAGCATCAGGCTTTATCCAGGGGCACCACGAGGAGGAACGGACTCACCCCCGTACACTGCTTAGTCTTCTTCTGCTTATAATTTAGATAATATCTTTTGCTCTGATATTTAGTGTTATGCTTAATGTTCTTCTGCTCTTTGTTCTGCAGCCTCTTGTTCTTCTGCTTCTCGGTCTTCCAGGTCGTCGTCGTCTCCATGGTCATCGTCTCCAGGGTTGTCGTCATCGGGGTCGTCTTCAGGGTCATCGTCTCCAGGGTCGTCGTCATCTCGGTGGTTGTCTTCTCTGGTGTCGTCATCATCTTAGGGGTGGTCTTCCGGGTCATCGTCTTTAGGGTCTTGAACTTGGAAATGTAGCAGAAGGTACAAGAAGGCTGAGAAAATGCCGAGAAACAGCTGATGGAACTGGAACTCGGATGGCTACCCGAAGGTCCAAGAGCCAATGGAACTACCGAGGACCAGCTGACGTTACTGGAACCAGTTACTAAGCAGGAGGTACCCGTGCCTGAAAGCACTACCAAGGACCACCTGACGTTGGTGGAACTCGGATACCCAGAGGGAGGCACCTAAGCCAAAGCTCTGCCCGGAACCAGCTGACGGTACTGGAACCAGGATGGGGAGCAGAAGGTACAAGAGCAAAACACACTGCCGAGAACCAGCTGACGGTGCTGGAACCCGGATGGGTAGCTGAAGGTCCAAGAGCCAATGGAACTACCGAGGACCAGCTGACGTTACTGGAACCCGGTTACTAAGCAGGAGGTACCCGTGCCTGAAAGCACTACCAAGGACCACCTGACGTTGGTGGAACTCGGATACCCAGAGGGAGGCACCTAAGCCAAAGGCTCTGCCCGGAACCAGCTGACGGTACTGGAACCAGGATGGGGAGCAGAAGGTACAAGAGCAAAAGACACTGCCGAGAACCAGCTGACGGTATTGGAACCCGGATGGGTAGCCGAAGGTCCAAGAGCCAATGGAACTACCGAGGACCAGCTGACGTTACTGGAACCCGGTTACTAAGCAGGAGGTACCCGTGCCTGAAAGCACTACCAAGGACCACCTGACGTTGGTGGAACTCGGATACCCAGAAGGAGGCACCTAAGCCAAAGGCTCTGCCCGGAACCAGCTGACGGTGCTGGAACCAGGATGGGGACCTATTCAAGCTTGTCTTCCTAAAGCCCCAACTAGCAGTGTTGGAGCAAAGGGTCAGCAGGGGGAGCAGAGTGTAGGCCGAAGCCTGCACTGGCGGCAGCTTTGGGTCTGTTGTGTCTGCGTGGCTGTTGCAGGACACGTTGCCGGCTACACAGCAGGGGAACAGCTGGCGGTGCTGAACCCCACTGACACATTGGTGAGGTGTTTGGCTCTGTGCAGCCAGCACATCTGGGCCCCAACTGGCGGTGTTAGAGCCCAGGGTCAGCAGGAGGAGGAGAGGGAGCGGAGTGTAGGCCGAAGCCTAATTGAACCAATTTCAAAGGTAACCTTTAACCCCCCCTCAGGTGTTACAAACTAGAAGAGCCACAGCTTATGCAGCAGTAGTGCTGCACAAGTCAAAGGTTGCTCTTTTAATTTTTCTCCTTGCACACGCTGAATGAAACACGTATAACATTTAGCCCTTTATACAGTCAATCTGTGTTGGAGGCGAGAGTTCCCTTCGTAATGAGACGCAGCACAGATGTCAAGAATCCCACCTTGGTGCTGGGCGCAGCCTCCTGAGCGTTGTTATTTGCTGTACAGGAGTCTGCGCTGTCGTGTTATCCCTTGGCCTTGCGCTGTTAGCGCTGCCCGTCCTCTGACATCATTTCATGTCGGCCGGTGCGGTTTGCGATGACCATGAATCCCAGCCCCGCAGTGTCTTAACATTGTTAAAACACTGCGGGGCTGGGATTCATGGCCTGGCGCAGTACATATGTTCGCCTCTCGCTTGGGTTCTTACACCCGCTTCAGACTATGCAGCGTCAGCTGATCCCTTATCGCATGCCACGGCCATGAAGACGCACAGTCCGAAGAAGGCGGAAGGAGATGAGGGACAGGCGAAGAAATGCACCGTTCATGCCCGTCAATCACACCCTCGCAATCCAAATAAATAAGACACCGAGGGGCGTTGTGTGGGGCAAGGCGGCCGCAGAGGCGCAGGCAGCCAAACAATGATGCCAGAAGACGGGCAGCGCTACCAAGGAGCTTGTTGCGTGTCAATACAAAGGAAAATCACACCTGAGGGACGATTTAATGGTCGCAGAGGACTCATTTTAGATGTGTTCAGTTCAACATGGGCAAGGAGAATAAGTTTCTGAGCCACCTTGCACACATGCAGCATTACTGCCGTACAAGGTGGCTGTAAAACATAGAAACACCTGGGGGAGGGGGGACAGGTTTCCTTCAATTTCAGTTCTTGTGTCTGCGTGGCTGTTGCAGGACACGTTGCCAGCTACACAGCAGGGGAATAGCTGGCGGTGCTGAACCCCACTGACACATTGGCTGGTGTTTGGCTCTGTGCAGCTAGCACATCTGGGCCCCAAACTGGCGGTGTTAGAGCCCAGGGTCAGCAGGAGGAGGAGAGGGAGCAGAGTGTAGGCCGAAGCCTGCACTGGAGCAAGTTGAAAGGGAACCTTTAACCCCCCCCCCCCAGGCGTTTGTAGCTGAAAGAGCCATCGTGTACAGCACTAATGCTGGAAAAGGTAAACTTAGCTCTTTTAATTATGGTCCTTGCACATGCTGAACCTAACACTTATGAAATGTGTCCCCTCCTACCGTGATACCGTCCAGTTGGTGGAACTTTCCTTTGCCATGTGACGCAGCACAGCCGTCATTCTTACCCCCTTGGCGCCGTGCGCCGCCTCCTCAGCGTTGTTTGAATCAGTCCCGGAGCCTGCACTGTTAGGTTAGCCCTTGGCCATGCACACATTTTGCGCTGCCCGTCTTCTGACATCATTTGGTGTCAGACTGGCTGCGCCTGTGCGGCTGCGCTGGCCGAGATCCCGCCTCGCAGTGTCGTCTAATGTAATCCCACCGCGGGCCTGGGATCCGTGGCCATGCGCAGTGCATATCCTCACCTCTCACTCCCCTCCCTACGGCTTCTTCAGACTGTGCGGTGTCACGGCCGTGGCATGCTATTAGGGATCAGCTGACACTGCACAGTCTGAAGAAGCCGTAGGGAGATGAGTGAGAGGCGGAGGTTCAGATATGCACTGCGCATGTCCATGGATCCCAGGCCCGCGGTGGGATTACATTAGACGACACTGCGAGGCGGGATCTCGGCCAGCGCAGCCGCACAGGCGCAGCCAGTCTGACACCAAATGATGTCAGAAGACGGGCAGCGCAAAATGTGTGCATGGCCAAGGGCTAACCTAACAGCGCAGGCTCCGGTACTGATTCAAACAACGCTGAGGAGGCGGCGCACGGCGCCAAGGGGGTAAGAATGACGGCTCTGCTGCGCCACATGACAAAGGAAAGTTCCACCTACCGGACGGTATCACGGTAGGAGGGGACACATTTCATAAGTGTTAGGTTCAGCATGTGCAAGGAGCACCACGAAAAGAGGCACTTTTTCCCTTTGCATCATTACTGCTGCACAAGGTGGCTCTTTCAGTAACAAACGCCTGGGGGGGGGGACAGGTTCCCTTAAATTTAACTTGTTGTGCCTGCGTGGCGGTCGCAGTACACGTTGCCGTATACACAGCAGGGGAACAGCTGGCGGTGCTGAACCCCACTAACACATTGGCGAGGTGTTTGGCTCTGTGCGGACAGCACTTCTGGACAGCAACTAGCGGTGTTGGAGCCCAGGGACAGGAGGAGGAGGAGGTGGAGGAGATAGGAGGGATTGCCACACACACAGCTGGGGAACAGCTGACGTTACTGAACCCCAATAACAGAGGAGGGACTGTTGGGACTGTGCGTACAGCACTACCAGGCAACAACTAGCGGTGTTGGAGCCCAGGGACAGGAGGAGGAGATGGTGGAGGAGATAGGAGGGATTGCCACACACACAGCTGGGGAACAGCTGACGTTACTGAACCCCAATAACAGAGGAGCGACTGTTGACTGTGCGTGCAGCACTTCTGGACAACAACTAGCGGTGTTGGAGCCCAGGGACAGGAGGAGGAGGAGGAGGTGGAGGAGATAGGAGGGATTGCCACACACACAGCTGGGGAACAGCTGACGTTACTGAACACCAATAACAGAGGAGCGACTGTTGGGACTGTGCGTACAGCACTACCAGGCAACAACTAGCGGTGTTGGAGCCCAGGGACAAGAGGAGGAGGAGGTGGTGGAGGAGATAGGAGGGATTGCCACACACACAGCTGGGGAACAGCTGACGTTACTGAACCCCAATAACAGAGGAGGGACTGTTGGGACTGTGCGTACAGCACTACCAGGCAACAACTAGCGGTGTTGGAGCCCAGGGACAGGAGGAGGAGGAGGAGGTGGAGGAGATAGGAGGGATTGCCACACACACAGCTGGGGAACAGCTGACGTTACTGAACCCCAATAACAGAGGAGGGACTGTTGGGAATGTGCGTACAGCACTACCAGGCAACAACTAGCGGTGTTGGAGCCCAGGGACAGGAGGAGGAGGTGGTGGAGGAGATAGGAGGGATTGCCACACACACAGCTGGAGAACAGCTGACGTTACTGAACCCCAATAACAGAGGAGCGACTGTTGACTGTGCGTACAGCACTTCTGGACAACAACTAGCGGTGTTGGAGCCCAGGGACAGGAGGAGGAGGAGGAGGTGGAGGAGATAGGAGGGATTGCCACACACACAGCTGGGGAACAGCTGACGTTACTGAACCCCAATAGCAGAGGAGCGACTGTTGGGACTGTGCGTACAGCACTACCAGGCAACAACTAGCGGTGTTGGAGCCCAGGGACAGGAGGAGGTGGTGGAGGAGATAGGAGGGATTGCCACACACACAGCTGGGGAACAGCTGACGTTACTGAACCCCAATAACAGAGGAGGGACTGTTGGGACTGTGCGTACAGCACTACCAGGCAACAACTAGCGGTGTTGGAGCCCAGGGACAGGAGGAGGAGGAGGTGGTGGAGGAGATAGGAGGGATTGCCACACACACAGCTGGGGAACAGCTGACGTTACTGAACCCCAATAACAGAGGAGCGACTGTTGACTGTGCGTACAGCACTTCTAAACAACAACTAGCGGTGTTGGAGCCCAGGGACAGGAGGAGGAGGAGGAGGAGGTGGAGGAGTTAGGAGGGATTGCCACACACACAGCTGGGGAACAGCTGACGTTACTTAACCCCAATAACAGAGGAGCCACTGTTGACTGTGCGTACAGCACTTCTGGACAACAACTAGCGGTGTTGGAGCCCAGGGACAGGAGGAGGAGGAAGAGGTGGAGGAGATAGGAGGGATTGCCACACACACAGCTGGGGAACAGCTGACATTACTGAACCCCAATAACAGAGGAGGGACTGTTGGGACTGTGCGCACAGCACTACCAGGCAACAACTAGCGGTGTTGGAGCCCAGGGACAGGAGGAGGAGGAGGAGGTGGAGGAGATAGGAGGGATTGCCACACACACAGCTGGGGAACAGCTGACGTTACTGAACCCCAATAACAGAGGAGCGACTGTTGACTGTGCGTACAGCACTTCTGGACAACAACTAGCGGTGTTGGAGCCCAGGGACAGGAGGAGGAGGAGGAGGTGGAGGAGATAGGAGGGATTGCCACACACACAGCTGGGGAACAGCTGACGTTACTGAACCCCAGTAGCAGAGGAGCGACTGTTGGGACTGTGCGTACAGCACTACCAGGCAACAACTAGCGGTGTTGGAGCCCAGGGACAGGAGGAGGAGGAGGTGGTGGAGGAGATAGGAGGGATTGCCACACACACAGCTGGGGAACAGCTGACGTTACTGAACCCCAATAACAGAGGAGGGACTGTTGGGACTGTGCGTACAGCACTACCAGGCAACAACTAGCAGTGTTGGAGCCCAGGGACAGGAGGAGGAGGAGGAGGTGGAGGAGATAGGAGGGATTGCCACACACACAGCTGGGGAACAGCTGACATTACTGAACCCCAATAACAGAGGAGGGACTGTGTTGTGAATTTGCTTTTTGCTCCCTCTAGTGGTTACTAGTTTTTTGACTCTGGTTTTTCTGTCTTTCCTTTTATCCGCACCTGGGTCGTTAGTTAGGGGTGTTGCTATATAAGCTCCCTGGACCTTCAGTTCAATGCCTGGCAACGTAGTTATCAGAGCTAGTCTGCTGTGCTCTTGTCTACTGATCCTGGTTCCAGTTATATCAGCTAAGTCTGCCTTTTGCTTTTTGCTATTTGTTTTGGTTTTGTATTTTTGTCCAGCTTGTTCCAAATCTTTATCCTGACCTTTGCTGGAAGCTCTAGGGGGCTGGTGTTCTCCCCCCGGACCGTTAGACGGTTCGGGGGTTCTTGAATTTCCAGTGTGGATTTTGATAGGGTTTTTGTTGACCATATATGTTACCTTTCTTTATTCTGCTATC
The DNA here is from genome assembly GCF_051348905.1 of Ranitomeya variabilis. Taxonomy (NCBI): domain Eukaryota; kingdom Metazoa; phylum Chordata; class Amphibia; order Anura; family Dendrobatidae; genus Ranitomeya; species Ranitomeya variabilis. The sequence continues at coordinate 965,374,458 of NC_135233.1, forward strand.
AGTAAGCGGGCCTCTCTGTGCTAAACCTGTTTCATTTCTGTGTTTGTCATTTCCTCTTACCTCACCGTCATTATTTGTGGGGGGCTTCTATCCAGCTTTGAGGTCCCCTTCTCTGGAGGCAAGAAAGGTCTTTGTTTTCCTCTGCTAGGGGTAGCTAGATTCTCCGGCTGGTGCGTGTCATCTAGAATCAACGTAGGAATGATCCCCGGCTACTTCTAGTGTTGGCGTTAGGAGTAGATATATGGTCAACCCAGTTACCACTGCCCTATGAGCTGGATTTTTGTATTCTGCAGACTTCCACGTTCCTCTGAGACCCTCGCCATTGGGGTCATAACAGTTTGCCAGGCCAGTATTAAATGTTTAATGCATTGCAGAAGAGGGATTATAAGAAAGAAGATTCTGAGTTTTTTTTTTCTCCTTCCCCTTTACCTCAGAGTGGCTATGCTTGCTTCAGACATGAATGTCCAGACCTTGATTACAAGTGTGGACCAGCTGGCTACTCGTGTGCAGGGCATACAAGACTATGTTATCAGAAATCCTAGGTCAGAACCTAAAATACCGATTCCTGAACTGTTTTCCGGAGACAGGTTTAAGTTTAGGAATTTCGTGAATAATTGTAAATTGTTTTTGTCCCTGAGACCCTGTTCATCAGGAGATTCTGCTCAGCAAGTAAAGATTGTTATTTCGTTCTTACGGGGCGACCCTCAGGATTGGGCTTTTTCGCTGGCGCCAGGAGATCCGGCATTGGCTGATCTTGATGCGTTTTTTCTGGCGCTCGGTTTACTTTATGAGGAACCCAATCTTGAGATTCAGGCAGAAAAGGCCTTGCTGTCTATGTCTCAGGGGCAGGACGAGGCTGAAGTGTATTGCCAAAAATTTCGGAAATGGTCCGTGCTGACACATTGGAACGAGTGTGCACTGGCCGCTAATTTTAGAAATGGCCTTTCTGAAGCCATTAAGAATGTTATGGTGGGTTTTCCCATTCCCACAGGTCTGAATGATACTATGGCACTGGCTATTCAAATTGACCGGCGGTTGCGGGAGCGCAAAACCGCAAATTCCCTCATGGTGTTGTCTGAACAGACACCTAATTCGGTGCAATGTGATAGAAAAACCGCAAATTCCCTCATGGTGTTGTCTGAACAGACACCTGATTTAATGCAATGTGATAGAATCCTGACTAGAAATGAGCGGAAAATTCATAGACGCCGGAATGGCTTGTGCTACTACTGTGGTGATTCTACACATGTTATCTCAGCATGCTCTAAACGTATAGCTAAGGTTGTTAGTCCTGTCACCGTTGGTAATTTGCAACCTAAATTTATTCTGTCTGTAACTTTGATTTGCTCACTGTCATCTTATCCTGTCATGGCGTTTGTAGATTCAGGTGCTGCCCTGAGTCTCATGGATCTCTCATTTGCTAAGCGCTGTGGATTTACTCTTGAACCATTAGAAAATCCTATTCCTCTTAGGGGTATTGATGCTACACCATTGGCAGCAAATAAACCGCAGTATTGGACTCAGGTTACCATGTGCATGACTCCTGAACACCGCGAGGTGATACGTTTCCTGGTTTTACATAAAATGCATGATTTGGTCGTTTTAGGGCTGCCATGGTTACAGACCCATAATCCAGTCCTGGACTGGAAGGCTATGTCAGTCTCAAGTTGGGGCTGTCGTGGTATTCATGAGGATTCCCTGCCTGTGTCTATTGCTTCTTCTACGCCTTCGGAAGTTCCGGAGTATTTGTCTGATTATCAGGATGTCTTCAGTGAGTCTGAGTCCAGTGCACTGCCTCCTCATAGGGACTGTGACTGTGCTATAGATTTGATCCCAGGCAGTAAATTTCCTAAGGGAAGACTGTTTAATCTGTCGGTACCTGAACATACCGCTATGCGTTCATATATCAAGGAGTCTCTGGAAAAAGGACATATTCGTCCGTCTTCTTCCCCTCTTGGTGCGGGATTCTTTTTTGTGGCAAAAAAGGACGGATCTTTGAGACCTTGTATTGATTATCGGCTTTTAAATAAGATCACTGTCAAATTTCAGTATCCTTTACCGCTGTTGTCTGACTTGTTTGCCCGGATTAAGGGTGCCAAGTGGTTCACCAAGATAGACCTTCGTGGTGCGTACAACCTTGTGCGCATTAAGCAAGGTGATGAATGGAAAACCGCATTCAATACGCCCGAAGGTCATTTTGAGTACTTGGTGATGCCTTTTGGGCTCTCCAATGCGCCTTCAGTTTTTCAGTCCTTTATGCATGACATTTTCCGGAAGTATCTGGATAAATTTTTGATTGTTTATCTGGATGATATTTTGGTTTTTTCTGATAATTGGGATTCGCATGTGGAGCAGGTCAGGTTGGTCTTTAAAATTTTGCGTGAAAATTCTTTGTTTGTCAAGGGCTCAAAGTGTCTCTTTGGTGTACAGAAGGTTCCCTTTTTGGGGTTCATTTTTTCCCCTTCTGCTGTGGAGATGGACCCAGTCAAGGTCCGAGCTATTCTTGATTGGACTCAGCCCTCGTCAGTTAAGAGTCTTCAGAAGTTCTTGGGCTTCGCTAACTTCTACCGTCGTTTTATCGCTAATTTTTCTAGCATTGTGAAACCTTTGACGGATATGACCAAGAAGGGCTCCGATGTAGCTAACTGGGCTCCTGCTGCCGTGGAGGCTTTCCAGGAGTTGAAACGCCGGTTTACTTCGGCGCCTGTTTTGTGCCAGCCTGACGTCTCACTTCCCTTTCAGGTTGAGGTGGATGCTTCGGAGATTGGGGCAGGGGCCGTTTTGTCGCAGAGAGGCCCTGGTTGCTCTGTTATGAAACCTTGTGCCTTTTTCTCTAGGAAGTTTTCGCCTGCCGAGCGTAATTATGATGTGGGCAATCGGGAGTTGTTGGCCATGAAATGGGCATTTGAGGAGTGGCGTCATTGGCTCGAGGGTGCTAAGCATCGTGTGGTGGTCTTGACTGATCACAAAAATCTGATGTATCTCGAGTCTGCTAAACGCCTTAATCCGAGACAGGCCCGCTGGTCATTGTTTTTCTCCCGCTTTGATTTTGTTGTCTCGTATTTACCAGGTTCAAAGAATGTGAAGGCCGATGCTCTTTCTAGGAGCTTTGTGCCTGATGCTCCTGGAGTCGCTGATCCTGTTGGTATTCTTAAAGATGGAGTTATCTTGTCAGCTATTTCTCCGGATCTGCGACGTGTGTTGCAGAGATTTCAGGCTGATAGGCCTGAGTCTTGTCCACCTGACAGACTGTTTGTTCCGGATAAGTGGACCAGCAGAGTCATTTCCGAGGTTCATTCCTCGGTGTTGGCAGGTCACCCGGGAATTTTTGGCACCAGAGATCTGGTGGCCAGGTCCTTTTGGTGGCCTTCCTTGTCAAGAGATGTGCGGTCATTTGTGCAGTCCTGTGGGACTTGTGCTCGAGCTAAGCCTTGCTGTTCTCGTGCCAGCGGTTTGCTCTTGCCCTTGCCTGTCCCGAAGAGACCTTGAACACATATCTCCATGGATTTCATTTCTGATCTTCCGCTATCTCAGGGCATGTCCGTTATCTGGGTGATATGTGATCGCTTCTCCAAGATGGTCCATTTGGTTCCTTTGCCTAAGCTGCCTTCCTCTTCCGATCTGGTTCCTGTGTTTTTCCAGAACGTGGTTCGTTTGCACGGCATCCCTGAGAATATTGTGTCAGACAGAGGATCCCAGTTCGTTTCCAGGTTCTGGCGATCCTTTTGTAGTAGGATGGGCATTGATTTGTCGTTTTCGTCTGCTTTCCATCCTCAGACTAATGGACAGACGGAGCGAACCAATCAGACTTTGGAGGCTTATTTGAGGTGTTTTGTCTCTGCTGATCAGGACGATTGGGTGACATTCTTGCCGTTGGCTGAGTTTGCCCTTAATAATCGGGCTAGTTCCGCCACCTTGGTTTCGCCTTTTTTCTGCAACTCTGGTTTCCATCCTCGCTTTTCTTCGGGTCATGTGGAGCCTTCTGACTGTCCTGGGGTGGATTCTGTGGTGGATAGGTTGCAGCAGATCTGGAATCATGTGGTGGACAACTTGAAGTTGTCACAGGAGAAGGCTCAGCGCTTTGCCAACCGCCGCCGCGGTGTGGGTCCCCGACTACGCGTTGGGGATTTGGTGTGGCTTTCTTCCCGCTTTGTTCCTATGAAGGTCTCCTCTCCCAAATTTAAACCTCGTTTTATTGGGCCTTACAAGATATTGGAAATCCTTAATCCTGTATCTTTTCGTCTGGATCTTCCTGTGTCGTTTGCTATTCACAATGTATTTCATAGGTCCTTGTTGCGGCGGTACATTGTGCCTGTAGTTCCTTCTGCTGAGCCTCCTGCTCCGGTGTTGGTTGAGGGCGAGTTGGAGTACGTGGTGGAGAAGATCTTGGATTCTCGCCTCTCCAGGTGGAGGCTTCAGTACCTGGTCAAGTGGAAGGGCTATGGTCAGGAGGATAATTCCTGGGTGGTCGCCTCTGATGTTCATGCGGCCGATTTAGTTCGTGCCTTTCATGCCGCTCATCCTGATCGCCCTGGTGGTCGTGGTGAGGGTTCGGTGACCCCTCACTAAGGGGGGGGTACTGTTGTGAATTTGCTTTTTGCTCCCTCTAGTGGTTACTAGTTTTTTGACTCTGGTTTTTCTGTCTTTCCTTTTATCCGCACCTGGGTCGTTAGTTAGGGGTGTTGCTATATAAGCTCCCTGGACCTTCAGTTCAATGCCTGGCAACGTAGTTATCAGAGCTAGTCTGCTGTGCTCTTGTCTACTGATCCTGGTTCCAGTTATATCAGCTAAGTCTGCCTTTTGCTTTTTGCTATTTGTTTTGGTTTTGTATTTTTGTCCAGCTTGTTCCAAATCTTTATCCTGACCTTTGCTGGAAGCTCTAGGGGGCTGGTGTTCTCCCCCCGGACCGTTAGACGGTTCGGGGGTTCTTGAATTTCCAGTGTGGATTTTGATAGGGTTTTTGTTGACCATATAAGTTACCTTTCTTTATTCTGCTATCAGTAAGCGGGCCTCTCTGTGCTAAACCTGGTTCATTTCTGTGTTTGTCATTTCCTCTTACCTCACCGTCATTATTTGTGGGGAGCTTCTATCCAGCTTTGGGGTCCCCTTCTCTGGAGGCAAGAAAGGTCTTTGTTTTCCTCTGCTAGGGGTAGCTAGATTCTCCGGCTGGCGCGTGTCATCTAGAATCAACGTAGGAATGATCCCCGGCTACTTCTAGTGTTGGCGTTAGGAGTAGATATATGGTCAACCCAGTTACCACTGCCCTATGAGCTGGATTTTTGTATTCTGCAGACTTCCACGTTCCTCTGAGACCCTCGCCATTGGGGTCATAACAGGACTGTTGGGACTGTGCGTACAGCACTACCAGGCAACAACTAGCGGTGTTGGAGCCCAGGGACAGGAGGAGGAGGAGGTGGTGGAGGAGATAGGAGGGATTGCCACACACACAGCTGGGGAACAGCTGACGTTACTGAACCCCAATAACAGAGGAGGGACTGTTGGGACTGTGCGTACAGCACTTCTGGACAGCAACTAGCCGTGTTGGAGCCCAGGGACAGCAGGAGGAGCAGAGGAACACAGTGTAGGCCGAAGCCTGATTGGATAAAGTCTAAAGGGAACCTTTAACCCCCCCCCCAAGGCGTTTGTAGCTGAAAGAGCCAGCTTGTGCAGCACAAAGGATGCAAAAGGAAAAGGTGGCTCTTTTCATTATGCTCCTTGCAAACACAGAACTGAACACTTATAAAATGTGTCCCCTGATACCGTGAGACCGTCCCGGAGGTGGGACTTTCCTTCGTAATATGACGCAGCACAGCCGTCATTCCTACCCCCTTGGCGCCGTGCCCCGGCTCCTCAGCGTTGTTTGATTCCTTCCCGGAGCCTGCGCTGTTATGTTATCCCTTGGCCAGGCACACTTAGCGCTGCCCATCTTCTGACATCATTTGGTGTCAGGCTGGCTGCGCCTGTGCGGCCGCGCTGGCCGAGAGCCCGCCTCGCAGTGTCGTCTAATGTAATCCCACCGCGGGCCTGGGATCCATGGCCATGCGCAGTGCATATCCTCGCCTCTCACTCCCCTCCCTACGGCTTCTTCAGACTGTGCGGTGTCACGGCCATGGCATGCTATTAGGGACCAGCTGACACCGCACAGTCTGAAGAAGCCGTAGGGAGATGAGTGAGAGGTGGAGGTTCAGATATGCACTGCGCATGTCCATGGATCTCAGGCCCCCAGTGGGATTAAATCAGAAGACACTGCGAGGCGGGCTCTCGGCCAGTGAGGCCGCACAGGCGCAGCCAGCCTGACACAAATGATGTCAGAAGATGGGCAGCGCTAAGTGTGCCTGGCCAAGGGATAACATAACAGCGCAGGCTCCGGGACGGAATCAAACAACACTGAGGAGCCGGGGCACGGCGCCGAGGGGGTAGGAATGACGGCTGTGCTGCGTCATATTACGAAGGAAAGTCCCACCTCCGGGACGGTTTTACGGTATCAGTGGACACATTTTATAAGTGTTAAGTTCTGCGTGTGCAAGGAGCTAAACAAAAATAGCTACCTTTTCCTTGTGCAGCATTACTGCTGCACAAGGTGGCTCTTTCAGTAACAAACGCCTTGGGGGGGGGACAGGTTCCCTTACATTTCAGTTGTTGTGTCAGCGTGGCGGTCGCAGGACACATTGCCGGCTACACAGCTGGGGATCAGCTGACGTTACTGAAACCCAATAACACTGGGTCGTATGTTTTGACTGTGCAGACGGCACTTCTGAGCCTCAACTGGCGGTGTTGGAGCCCAGGAATTTAAGTTCAGGTGGTAGAAAGATGAACACAACAGGAGACCTGGATAACGTAGACAGTGACCTAATTATTTAATCTGGAAGAGGAGTGGCAAATTCCTGCAAGATCCAGGCCTTGTTCATTTTCAGGAAAGCCGGTCAACGTTATCGGAGGATAGTCGCATGCGATGGTCAGTTAGTACACCACCTGCAGCACTAAAGACACGTTCCGATAATACACTAGCCGCAGGGTAAGCCAGCAACTCCAATGCATACTGGCTTAGCTCTGGCCATGTATCCAGCTTTGAGACCCAAAACTTGAAAGGTGAAGAGCCGTCTGGGAGTACAGCAAGAGGGCAAGACATGTAGTCTGTCACCATCTGACGGAACCGTTGCCTCCTGCTGACTGGAGCCGTCTGTGATGGTGTAGACTTTTGTGGCGGGCACAGAAAACTGTGCCACAGTTGGGCCATACTGGTCTTGCCTTGGGCAGAGGCACTGCTTCTGCTCCCTCTTTGTGCAGAGCCTCCACCACTGCCTGGACGCACTGAGCTGCTTTGTAATGCACTAGCAGCACTTCTCTCAGTTGGAATGGAGAAGATGATGGAATTCACCAGTGTGTCTTGGTACTCCCGCATTTTTCGCTCCCGGTTCAACGGTGTGATGAGGCTTTCTACGTTGTCCCGGTAGCGAGGATCGAGGAGGGTGAACACCCAATAATCAGACATGTTGAGAATGTGGGCGATACGGCGGTCGTTTCTCAGGCACTGCAGCATGTAATCCACCATGTGCTGCAGACTGCCAACTGCCCAAGAAATGCTGTCCCCTGCTGGAGGCGTGATCTCTGCCCACTCGTCATCACCCCACCCTCGCTGTACACACTGAGTACTGGACAATTGTGTAACTCCCTCCTCTGGACGGATGTCTTCCTCCTCCATTGACTCCTCCTCATCCTCCTCACAAACTGTCACCTGCCTATGCGTTTGTGAGGAACCACGTGGCGCTGACTGTCCAGAAGATGATGGAAATGGTGAATCCTCATCCTCCACCTCTTCCACAACATCATCCCTTAGCGCTTGCAGTGATTTTTCAAGCAGGCAGATAAGGGGGACAGTCATGCTGACTAGTGCATCATCTGCACTCGCCATCCGCGTGGAATAATCGAAGGGACGCAAAACCTGGCAGACGTCCTTCATAGTGGCCCACTCTGTGGTTGTGAAGTCTGAATGGCGCGGAGTGCGACTTCTTTGCGCCTGATGCAGCTGGTACTCCATTACAGCTTGCTGCTGCTCACACAACCGCTCCAACATATGTAACGTGGAATTCCACCTGGTAGGTAGGTCACATATGATGCGATGTTCTGGCAGGTGGTGTCGGCGCTGCAGAGCCGCAATGCGCGCTTTTGCCGTGCTGGAACGCCGCACGTGAGCACACTCTAGGCGGACCTTGTGCAGCAGTGCATCAAGATCCGGATAGTCCCTCAAAAAACTCTGCACGACCAAATTGAGCACATGTGCCAGACATGGGATGTGAGTGAGGTTGCCGAGGCCCAGAGCTGCCACCAGATTTCGGCCATTATCACACACTACCATGCCTGGCTGGAGATTCGCTGGCACAAACCACACATCGCTCTCCTGCTTGATGGCATTCCAGAGCTCCTGCGCTGTGTGGCTTCGATTCCCCAAAGAAATTAATTTCAAGACGGCCTGTTGACGTTTGGCCACGGCTGTGCTCATGTCGGTCGTAACAGGTAAACGTTCATCACGGGTCCATGTGGAGGTGGACTGTGACGGCTCCTGCAGCGATGATTCTGAGGAACTGGTGTAAGAGGAGGAGTCAATGCGTACAGAATGGATTCCTGCAATTCTTGGAGTGGGCAGGACACATCCTGCGCCACTCACACGGTCTGTACCCGGCTCAACGACATTAACCCAATGGGCAGTGAGGGAAAGGTATCGCCCCTGTCCATGTTGACTGGTCCACGCATCGGTGGTGAGGTGGACCTTGCTACTGACGGCATTCAGTAGCGCGTGTTTTATGTGTCCCTCCACATGCTTGTGCAGGGCAGGGACGGCTTGCCTGCTGAAGTAAAAGCGGCTGGGCACATTGTACTGTGGGACTGCCAATGACATCAAGTCACGGAAGCTGTCAGTCTCCACCAGCCTGAATGACAGCATTTCCAGTGACAGAAGTTTGGCAATGCCTGCAGTCAGAGCCTGTGCTCGTGGGTGGTTTGACAAGAAAGGCCGCCTTTTCTCCCATGCCTGTACTACCGATGGCTGTAGACTGGTCTGGGAGTGTGTGGATGACTGGGAAAGTGGTGCTGCGGGTGGAATTACAGCGGGTCTCTGGACAACAAGGCCAGAGGTTCTTCCACGGCGATCCTGGGAGGAAGCCGAACCAGCTGCGTGTGAGCTGGAGGAAGAGGCAACACGAGCTGAAGAGGTGGTAGCTGCCGCTGTTGGTTGGCATAGCTCTTCAGTGTGTTTTTCTAACTCCGCCGCGTGCCTGGTGCGCACATGTTTCCACATGTTGGAGGTATTGAGGTTGCTGACATTTCGACCAATTTTGACTTTGTGATGACAACTGTGTCAAAAAAGGACCAGGCACTGCAAGTCTTGGGAGTTCCCTTTTTGGCTTTTGGAAGAGACATGCTCCTAACGGGTGCCAAAGCGGAGGCTGCAGGATCCGCAGTCTTCCCCCTCCCTCTCCCTCTTTGGGCCGTATGGGGAATCTCTTCCTCAGAGCTGCTCCCACCACCTTCCTGTCCCTCACGCCAAGATGGGTCAAGGACCTCATCATCTACACTACCCTCTGCCCCCAACTGCTCCTGCTGGGTAGTCTCAGCAGCAGAGCACGCACCAGAAAGTGGCACCTGAGTGTCATCATCAGCGGATGCGGCCTGCGATGTGGTGACCAGAGGCACTGGCCCACCCGCCTCTTCAGAGGAAGAGAGAAAAAGCTGTTGGGCATCACTGCACCCTGCCTCTTCTTCCATTTCTCCAATGCTGCTTGGCTGGCCCCCTGTTTCCAAGCCAAGAGATTCAGAGAACAGAAGTAGAGACGGCTCCTGTCCTGGGCTCTCTGTCTGCCTGGGCAATTTGGCAGGTGGTGAAGAGACAGATGGCTGCTCTCCAGTGCTCTGTGTCTGAGAGGATGTGGCACTAATTGAAGTTGATGCATTAGCTGCCATCCATCCAACAACGGCTTCAATTTGGTCTTCACGCAGCAGCGGTGTACGGCGCTCTGCGACAAAGCTGCGCATGAAGGACTGTTCCCTGGTGAAAGTGGGTGCTGATGAGTCACCGGTGCCCGCAGCAGGCACAGAATCCCCACGTCCTCTCCCTGCTCCGCGCCCACGCCCACGTGCCTTACTCACTGCCTTCTTCATCTTGGTTGACTGATAAACATAAGCAGAAAAGTACTAACGGCTTTGTGTGCTTATTCCTGAACAACTCCTAACAGGTATAAGAAACATTAATTTTCTAAAGTGTGGACTAGACTTGAATATGAGCTAATGTGGCCTACACAAATGTAAAGTGGTGTCACTGGTGTGTTTGGTGAACTTTATTATTTATTTATTTTTTGGGGGCTGAACTGACAACAGAGAGAGCTGCAGTCACACGGAGACCGTGCAGACAGCCGTAAACGGCGCTGCAAGGCCCAAAAACCCTCCTCTACGTTATCCTATGTAGTGTTTTTCCACAAGTTAGCTGGAGACGGGTGGAAAGACACTAATAGGAATTTTTTGAAAAAATGTGCAGCAGCCTGCACTACTTAAAAGAAAAGGAAAATTGATTTTACGGTATGACGCAGTGAAGAACCCTGAGCTGGAGACAACCAGGCTATGGCTGCTCACAGACTACAGGGCGAGCTGCAGTCACACGGAGACCGTGCAGACAGCCGTAAACGGCGCTGCAAGGCCCAAAAACCCTCCTCTACGTTATCCTATGTAGTGTTTTTCCACAAGTTAGCTGGAGACGGGTGGAAAGACACTAATAGGAATTTTTTGAAAAAATGTGCAGCAGCCTGCACTACTTAAAACAAAAGGAAAATTGATTTTGCGGTATGACGCAGTGAAGAACCCTGAGCTGGAGACAACCAGGCTATGGCTGCTCACAGACTACAGGGCGAGCTGCAGTCACACGGAGACCGTGCAGACAGCCGTAAACGGCTCTGCAAGGCCCAAAAACCCTCCTCTACGTTATCCTATGTAGTGTTTTTCCACAAGTTAGCTGGAGACGGGTGGAAAGACACTAATAGGAATTTTTTGAAAAAATGTGCAGCAGCCTGCACTACTTAAAACAAAAGGAAAATTGATTTTGCGGTATGACGCAGTGAAGAACCCTGAGCTGGAGACAACCAGGCTATGGCTGCTCACAGACTACAGGGCGAGCTGCAGTCACACGGAGACCGTGCAGACAGCCGTAAACGACGCTGCAAGGCCCAAAAACCCTCCTCTACGTTATCCTATGTAGTGTTTTTCCACAAGTTAGCTGGAGACGGGTGGAAAGACACTAATAGGATTTTTTGGAAAAAATTAGCAGCAGACTACACTACTTGGAAAAAAAAAAAAAGAACAGTATGAGGCAATGAACCACCCTCCCCGAACTGAATACAACCAGCTATGGATGGCCTATGGCTGCACTCAGACTAGAGAGTGGGCTGCACTCACACACACACACACACACACAGACCTTGCAGATCGCTGTGAAAACAGCGCTACAAGGCAAAAGCAAGGTGATTAGTAGGTGAACACAGCGGTTGCTAAATTAGCCTTTGAAAAGCACAAAGAAGCAAATCGCTATCTCTAAACTGGCCCTCAGTCAGCAAACAGCGTCCTGTCACTAACTGAATTCACAGCAGAGTGAGCGCAAAATGGCGCCAGCGACTTTTAAACTGCATCATGACATCATTTCAGCAGCCAATCACAGCCTTGCCAGTAGTTTCAGGCCCTCCATGCTGAACAGGATGTGCCCACACTTGGAATCAGTCTCATTGGCTGATTTCGTACAAAGTTGTGCAGTTTGAATCCTGGGAACTTCCGATTCCGGTATCCGATACGCGGCAAGTATCGGATCTCGGTATCGGAATTCCGATACCGCTAAGTATCGGCCGATACCCGATACTTGCGGTATCGGAATGCTCAACACTAGCAATAACATTTAATTTAATGTGTTCAATATTTACACCTTTTCTTTATTAAACATGGATAGACTTTGTAGTAGCCTTCATAGACATTAGATTGTTTCAGATCCATCCCAGTTTGTTGGGATGTGATAAAAGAAATCTAATGTATTTAGTCAGAATATTTATAATGAGAATTTTTATCTCTCAGACTCACAACACTCTACATCTTAATGAGTGCGTTAAGGCTCTTTATTGCTGATCTTCTACATGTCTATATGAAGGACCTCTTAAAACCAGCTGTTAGGGCTAGCGGAAAGCACCAAATAATTAGAAAGATGGTATAAGGTGTGTTCGCAGCCCGGGGTCTATCGTGCAGAGATGGAATCTGCTGCTGTGTAATGACGGACTATATGGTGGTATAATATGGATACACACACAGGTTAGCTTCACCCGGTATGAAGGAAGTGAACCCTGTTGCACCACAGGGCCGCAGTACCGCACAAAGAGCGCAAGCAAGTAGTCACAGAACTCTGTCCCAAGACTCAGGGAAAGAGTTCCTCTAGACCTCTTGCGCTCGACACCACTACTGGGGTGTCAGAGTTTAACAGAAATAATAATTTAATGCACAAGAGTGCGTGCAGTGCCGCTCTGGCGGACGCCACTAATCACCCAGACTTGGGCCGGTAAAGCGCTCTATTAGTGCATGGCACCGCACTGGCGGTCACTGCAATCAGATGCTGTATTGTGTGTGCTAGGTGTGCAGGTAGCACTGTCGGGCGCTTGATAGCATCCACCATTCGTGAGCAGTCAACAACACTAGGAAGGGGATGATTAAGGAGCGACAGTCACACATCTACACACACACGTTATCAAGTATACGAGCCGAGCGGCCATGCAAACCTTTTATAGCAGCAGTGGTACGGGACTTTCCAGATGGTCCAATAAGAGCCGCAACAGGACCCGAGCATGTGACCCCTGACCTCCAATGGGAGGTCATCCCGTGCGCCTGCTCAGTATGGGAAAAGCAGGACTTGGTCCCAGAAAGAACTACTTGCTGCTGATCAGTGCTGGCTACAAAGGCAGAGCCTGGAAGGGCAGCAGTAACCAGTTGCACAGTATCAGCTTGAGCCAGACGCTGGGACCGACGTCTCCGCTGAGCAGGCTAGACTGTGGCTGGAGAAGATTCACAACATTTTATAAATATAATCTGAATGTAAATAATAGAATCTTGACATGCCTTCAAATCCTGAAACAATTTCTGTTAAAATTGTATTTATTTTTTATATACCTGTACATAATGATGAGAATTCACATCCCACCTGCAAAATACAGAATACTAGTGATTGGCTGACCTTTGTTTGGAAATTCTTTGTGAGACTTATAAAACCACAATGGTGATTACAGTTCTGTTCCACAGATGTGTTTGCTGGTAAAGGACATGGCCACAAAGCTTTTCATGCTGAGGAAACATGAAATCAGAGAAGCTTGATGTCTGCTCTCAATATGACTGATCAGATACTTATTTAACATACTATATATATATATATAACATATTAGGTGAGAAGAGAAATAGCCCACCAAAATTCCATGACAATTTTGGTTCCCTTACTACTAATAAACGATCCACCTGCTAAAATATTTTATATGTATGTTTATAAATATTACAATTATGAATTAGCTTAATGTCAGTGAACTTTTTAAGCACAAATTGCAATTTGGAGGAAAGGTTAAATTCTAACTAGTTTTAAATTAATCAAAACCACATTATAAAATCTTGTAATAGTTATGAATAAAATGATGTGTGATACATACAAGCAAACTGTGTCTAAATTATTGAGCAAGACACAATTTGTAACTGAAGGAAAAGTTCAAAATGTATAGCAAATGCAAAAGACAATGAAGAAGTTTGCAATTGTTAAATTCCAACGTCCTGATTTTTATGCTGATTGTTATGTCTCTCAAAAAAATGTTGGGTGACAGTCGGGAGCGCCACATACATTAAATAATCAGCAATATAATAGTAAGCTGAAATTAGTCGGTTTGGACAACATTTGTCTAAATTGCATGGGATCTTTAAGTCTCATAAATCCTTATGTTTGCAAATTTTTCATGCTTCCAACACAACCAGTTTAATAACTGACTATTCACTCTCTAGATAATATTTTACATTCTCTGACAAGTGCCAGTGCTACAAGATAATCAATGTTGTTCCCTTTATATGTCATCAGTAGTGATGAGCGAGTATACTCGTTGCTCGGGTTTTCCCGAGCATGCTCAGGAGTCCTCCTAGTATTTTGGCGTGCTCGGAGATTTAGCTTCTGTCAATATAGCTGCATGATTTGCTCCTGCTAGACAGCCTGAATGCATGTGAGGAATGCCTGTTTGTTAGGGAATCCCCATATATATTCAGGCTGTCCAGCAACCGCAAATCATGCAGTTGTGTCGACAGAAACTAAATCTCTGAGCATGTCGAAATACTCGGAGGACACCCAAGCAACGAGTATACTCGTTCATCACTAGTCATCAGTTTTATTGTTATACCTGATCGGTAGATTTTACTTAGATTTGAAAATAAATCATGGATATAATATGGTATTACTGAATAAAAATAGAAAATTAATTGCAACAAAGCGGTGTCTACTAGAGATGAGCAGACTTTTTAAAATCCAAATTTACCAAATTTGATAAATTATCCCCCAAAAATGGATTTGCGGTGAATAAATTCACACACATTTCAATATTGGAAAGCTTGTAATTGCTTGTAAAATACACTTGGGGAAAGGAGAGAGAACACTTTATAAACAAGAGATAGAGCATGACCCACTGACTATAAGAGTTTATACTTTACAGGACAGAGAGAAGCCCCCATGGACCATAAGAGCTTACACTCTACAGAAGAGAAAATAAGACAAGGGAACAAAAAGTAGGTCTCTTTGAGTAATAAACAAGTGAAAATGCTACCAATAAAGTAAATAGTACAACCCAAGGGATCGGACTGTGTTGGCTACGGGAAGAGTCGGTGAAAATACATGAGGGAGAAACAGAGGAAAAAAATGAACAGAAAGTCCTGGTACAACAGTTGGTGAACAAAGTAATGCTTTATTAGAATTAGGTAATAAAAGGGATAACAGAACAATGTTAAAACAATTAAAACAATATAAAAGTTTAAAAACAGGGGATTACACACCCAGAAGTGAAATGGACAATTGTCCTGAAAGGGGAGACAACCGAGCTAGTACGCATAATCACAATGGTGTAAAGGGCATAAGAATAGGCACAAAATGACTAATAATAAGAATCTTTATTTATATAGCACCAACATATTCCGCAGCGCTTCACAGTTTAACAGTTTCAAACACAACAGTCATAAGTAACAATGTTAACAATACAATAATTAAAGCAAAATAAGACGACCCTGCTCGTGAGAGCATACAATCTACAATGAGGTGGGGAGATACAAAGTACAGGGGTGTATTTACAATGATGTATCTACAATGATGGCCCAGCCATCTTCAGGAGGTGGGGGATAAATGGAAGTAGTGAATGGGCTATACACACAAATATAAAATGACTTTGATTAGGGAACGTGATAGGCCGCTCTGATCATATGTGTTTTGAGGGAGCGCCTAAAACTGAAAATTGTGGATGGTCCTAATATCTTGGGGTAGAGGATTCCAGAGGATTGGCGCAGCACGGGAAAAGTCTTGGAGTCGGGAGTGGGAGGTACGGATTAGTGCAGAGTTTAGTCGAAAGTCGTTTGCAGAGGACAGTGGTCGGTTAGGCCAATAGACCGAAATGAGGGAGGAGATGTAAGGGGGTGCTGCACTGTGGAGAGCTTTGTGGGTGAGAACAAGTACTTTGAATTGTATCCTGTAATGAATGGGCAGCCAGTGTAATGACTGGCTAAGAGCAGACGAGTCCAAGTATCAATTGACTAGATGGACAACCCTGGTTGCTGCATTAATGATAGACTGGAGAGGGGAAAGTCGAGTAAGGGGGAGGTCAATTAATAGAGCATTGCAGTAATCCAGGCGGGAGTGGATCAGGGCGACAGTGAGGGTTTTTGTTGTTTCCATAGTGAGAAAAGGGCGGAAACAAACATAACACCCAGACAGCGCGCCTGCTGCTGGGGTGTTATTATGGTGCCACCCACAGAAAGGGAGATGTCAAATTTAGGGAGGATGGTAGATGGCGGGGGCAAAAGAAGTTCAGTTTTGGAGAGGATGAGTTTCAGATAGAGAGCGGACATGATATTGGAGACTGTTGACAGACAGTCCCTGGCGTTCTGTAGTACAGCAGGGGTAAGGTCAGGGGATGATGTGTATAGTGGTGTGTCATCGGCATAAAGATGGAACTGAAAGCCAAATCTGCAGATGGTCTGTCCAATTGGGCCCATGTAGAGAGAGAAGAGAAGGGGGCCAAGGACTGAACGCTGAGGTACCCCGACAGTGCGAGGAAGAGGAGACAAAGTGGAGTCAGTGAACTGAACACTGAAGGAGCATCCAAAAAGATAGGAAGAGATCCAGGAGAGAGCAGTGTCCTTAATGCCTAGTGACTGGAGCCTAGAGAGTAGGAGAGGGTGGTCAACAGTGTCGAAAGCAGCAGAAAGGTTAAGAAGAATGAGCAGAGAGTGGTCACCATTACATTTTGCTGTCAGAAGGTCATTGGTCACTTTGATGAGTGCAGTTTCTGTTGAATGCAGGGGTGGAAGCCGGACTGTGAAGGGTCTAGGAGGGAGTGAGTGGAGAGGTAACGGGTAAGGCGGGAATAGACTAGGCGCTCCAAGAGTTTAGAGATGAAGGGGAGGTTGAAGACTGGTCTGTAGTTATTTGTGCAGGATGGGTCGAGGGCGGGTTTTTTTAATAGTGGAGTAATGATAGAGTGTTTGAAGGAGGATGGGAAAATGCCTGAGGAGAGGGAGAGATTAAAGATTGTAGTTAGGTGAGTTGTGATGACTGGAGAGAGAGACCGGAGGAGATGAGTGGGAATGGGGTCAGTAGTGCATGTAGTCAGACGAGAAGAAGAGAGGAGACTGGAGACTTCTTCTGTGATGGGATCGAATGTGGAGAGTGAGCCAGGGGAAATGCAGGGAGGGATGGGAGTCACTGCACTTGGTGGCTGGGAGGAGATTTCCTGATGGATATTGTCTATTTTCTCTATAAAGTGGGAGGCCAGGTCATTAGCACAAATGTCTGTGATTTGTGCTTTGGGCCTAAGGAGGGAGTGAAAGGTGTCAAAAAGTTTCTTGGGGTTGGTGAGGAGATCAGGGTGGTGTAGTAGGTCTGTTTGGCGAGGTGAAGGGAAGAGTTATAAATTTGAAGTGAATGAAGTCTTCTGGTGTGCGAGTTTTCCTCCATAAGCGTTCAGCACTTCTAGAGCATCGTTGGAGAAGCGATGTGAGCCAGGGCTGTTTTACTCTGTGTTTGGAGGTTCTGAGGTTGAGGGGCGCTACTTGGTCCAGGGTGCTTCTAAGAGTGTCATTGTAGTGATATACAACCAGATCAGAACAGGAAAAAGAGGAGATTGAGGACAGTGATGAGTGTAAGGAGTCTGAAAGTGTATGAGGGTTAGAAGAATTTAAGTCCGCAAGGACAGGGTCCTCTCCCCTCTGTACCAGTCTGTCATTGTAAACTTGTTTACTGTTAACGATATCTATAACCCTGTATATAACCCCTTTTCTCATGTACAGCACCATGGAATTAATGGTGCTATATAAATAATAATAATAATAATAGCATGCAGATTTCTGACTGAATGGTAGGTAGAAGTATACTGGGGCGAGCGAGGATTTGTGAGCATGAAGGAGAGAATGTTGTG
Source organism: Ranitomeya variabilis (assembly GCF_051348905.1). NCBI lineage: Eukaryota > Metazoa > Chordata > Amphibia > Anura > Dendrobatidae > Ranitomeya > Ranitomeya variabilis. Next base: position 965,392,169 of record NC_135233.1, read on the forward strand.
GTCAGAGAGGGGAAGCTGTGAGTTGTTTAGGTAGGAGATTGAACAGAGCCGGACAAAAACCAGGTCAAGGGTATTATTATCCTTGTGTGTCTCAGAGGTTGAGAGCTGTGAGAGGCCGAGAGAAGTGGTTAGTGGTAGAAGCTAGGATGCAGATGTGGTAGTGGGGTTGTTAATGGGAATGTTGAAATTTCCCAGGATAAGGGTTGGGAGTTCTGAGGACATGAAGTGCGGCAACCAGACTGTGAAATGGTCCAGGAAGTGGGTGGGTGAGCTTGGGGGCCGAAATATGATTGCTATTCTGAGGGAGAGGGGACAAAAGAGCCTGATGGTGTGGACCTCAAAAGAAGGGAATGAGAGTGATGGAACTGGGGGATGACCTGAAAGGATGCATTGTGGGGACAGGAGTATGTCGACTCCACCACCAGGTCTGTTTGTGGGTCTCGGGGAATAGGAGAATTGTAAGCCACCATGAGAAATGGCAGCAGGGGAGACAGTGTCAGAGTCCTGGATCCAGGATTCAGTGAGGGCCAACAGATTTAGAGAGTTGTTCAGAAAATAGTTGTGCAGGAAAGGAAGCTTGTTACATACAGACCGTGGATTCCAAAGGGCACAATTGAAAGAGAGAGATGAGGGAGTGCAAGTAATATTAATAAGGTTAGAATGGTTTTGATATGAGGTAGGGTAGCGATTGAGGTTGTGGGATGGTGGACCGGTGTTGGGGGAGATGTGCCCCGAAATCAGTAGGAGTAGGAAGATAAAAAGCAAGAAGTTTTTGAAATTGTATGAAGATTTTTTTTGTGCAGTGTGTTTGGGCAAGATGGACTGAGGTTTTTCAGGAAGGTGAAAAGTGCATGGGAGCTGTACAGGGGAGAGGGAAGTATAGAGAGGCTGATGTGCATGAGTCATGATGGAGGGGGGATTGGGCGGTAAATTTGGATGGCAAGGGAACATAGGAGGATAGGAATAAAGTACATGGATAAAAGGGAGAGCAGAGTGTGGGTTACCTGACTCCTGTCCTGACTATCTGCCATGGAATAACTGCCCTTTAGCTTGATGCTTAGCTAATGCGATGCTTTGCTGAATGCGTGCGACCCCACACATGCGTGCACCCCTAAGGATGAATCTAAATTCATCATATTGTAATGGTTATACACTGACTGTATGAGGGTAAGTAAAAAGCTAGTGCAATAGGTCATATCATCAATAGGAGCAAAATGGTAATTAATTAAGGTAGTACACATGTGAGTAATTTCATGAAAGGGTCCTTACCCTCCTTATTATTAACCAGATAATGGTTGTGTCACAGTCAGGATCTGTCTCTAACAGCAGCAGGTGGAGCAAAGGTCTGCCCACGACTGTTAACCTGTTAAATGTAGCTGTCAATCTGTAACATATAAAAAGACACATATGCATGGTTTTCTCAATATTTGAAATGAAATCAGAATAAACCTTTCCCGTTTTATCTAAATTCAGATTATCATAATTATCAATATTTGCTAAATGCCAAAATAATGAGAGAGAGATAGAATGTTTTAAGGCATTCTTACTGCTTACTGTAAAGTCAAAAGTTTACATACATTTCATTTGTATTTGGTACCATTGCCCTTAAACTGAATGACTTGGGTCAAACATTTGGGATAGCCTTCCACAAGCTTCTCACAATAGCTGGTTGGAATTTGGGCCCATTCCTCTTGTCAAAACTAGTGGAACTGATCCAGGTTTGTAGGTCACCTTGCTCTCACCTGCAATTTCAGCTTTGCCTATAAATCTTTGGGCCATTGTCCATTTGGAAGACCAAATGGCTGATGTCATGAGATGTTGCTTCAGTATTGCCACATAATCTTCTTTTCTCATGATGCCATCTGTTTTGTGAAGTGTACTAGTCCCTACTGCAGCAAAACAACTCCACAGCATGATAGTACCACCCCCGTGTTTCACAGTTGGGATGGTGCTCTAAGGCTTCCAAAGCTTCCCCATTTTTCCTCCAAACGTAACAATAGTCATTATGCCCAAAATGTTAAATTATCAGACCACTGGACATGTCTCCAAAAATTAAGGTCTTTGTTTCTGTGAACATTTGCAAACATTAATCTGGCTTTTTTATGTTTCTTTTGGAGTAATAGCCTTTTACTGGCAGAGTGTAGAGGAGTTTAGGACCTGCGATGACGTCGCGGCTTGTGATTGGTCACGTGAGCGGTCACATGAGTGGCACGCGACCAATCACAAGCCGCGACGTCATCGAGCGTCCTAAACTCCTCATTCTTAGGAACGGAGGCTGCCGGTTACAATCGGTAAGGTCCAGGGGCCGCCGGACGGGTGAGTATATCCATATTTTTTATTTTAATTCTTTATTTTTTACATGAATATGGATCCCAGGGCCTGAAGGAGAGTTTCCTCTCCTTCAGACCCTGGGAACCATCCAGGATAGCTTCCGATACTTGTGTCCCATTGACTTGTATTGGTATCGGGTATCGGTATCGGCGATATCCGATATTTTTCGGGTATCGGCCGATACTATCCGATACCGATACTTTCAAGTATCGGAAGGTATCGCTCAACACTACCCACAGTACTTCATTTTACTGTGGACATTGACTCAATCTTACCAGTTTCCGCCATCATCTTCACAAGGTCTTTTTCTTTTGTCCTTGGGTTGATATGCACATATCGGACCAAAGCACATTCATCTCTGGAACACAGAACCCATCTCCTTCCTGAGTGGTATGATGGCTAGACATTGTCATCTTGTTTATACTTGCATATAGTTGTTTGTACAGATGAACGAGGCACCTTCAGGTATCTTGAAATTGTACACAAGGATGAGCCAGACTTGTGCAAGTCCACAATTCTCTTCCTGATATCTTGGCTGATTTCTTTAAACTTTCCCATGATGCTACACAAAGGAACAGAATGTTTCGGGTGTGTATTAAAATATATCCGCAGGTGTGTCTCTAATTAACTCACATGTTGTAAAAAAAGCCCAAACACATGATATCATATATGGGCAGTCCAGAATTGTTTAAAAGCATAGTCATCTTAGTGTATGTAAACTTTGGACTTTGCAGTAAGTGATAAAAAATGCCTTTAACCCCTTCATGACCCAGCCTATTTTGACCTTAACCCCTTTACCCCCAAGGGTGGTTTGCACGTTAATGACCAGGCCAATTTTTACAATTCTGACCACTGTCCCCTTATGAGGTTATAACTCTGGAATGCTTCAACGGATCCTGGTGATTCTGACACTGTTTTCTTGTGACATATCGTACTTCAAGATAGTGGTAAAATTTTGTTGATATTACCTGTGTTTATTTGTGAAAAAATGGAAATTTGGCAAAAATTTTGAAAATTTCGTAATTTTCCAACTTTGAATTTTTATGCAATTAAATAACAGAGACATGTCACACAAAATACTTAATAAGTAACATTTCCCACATGCCTACTTTACATCAGCACAATTTTGGAACCAAAATTTTTTTTTGTTAGGGAGTTATAAGGGTTAAAAGTTGACCAGCAATTTCTCATTTTTACAACACCATTTTTTTTAGGGACCACATCTCATATGAAGTCATTTTGAGGGGTCTATGTGATAGAAAATAATCAAGTGTGACACCATTCTAAAAACTGCACCCCTCAAGGTGCTCAAAACCACATTCAAGAAGTTTATTAACCCTTCAGGTGTTTCACAGGAATTTTTGGAATATTTAAATAAAAATGAACATTTAACTTTTTTTCACAAAACATTTACTTCAGCTCCAATTTGTTTTATTTTACCAAGGGTAACAGGAGAAAATGGACCCCAAAAGTTGTCGTTCAATTTGTCCTGAGTACGCCGATACCCTATAAGTGGGGGTAAACCACTGTTTGGCCGCATGGTAGAGCTCGGAAGCGAAGGAGCGCCATTTGACTTTTCAATGCAAAATTGACAGGAATTGAGATGGGACACCATGTTGCGTTTGGAGAGCCACTGATGTGCCTAAACATTGAAACCCCCCACAAGTGACACCATTTTGGAAAGTAGACCCCCTAAGGAACTTATCTAGATGTGTGGTGAGCACTTTGACCCATTACATGCTTCACAGAAGTTTATAATGCAGAGCCGTAAAAATAAAAAATCATATTTTTTCACAAAAATGAATTTTTGCCGCCAATTTTTTATTTTCCCAAGGGTAAGAGAAGAGATTGGACACCAAAAGTTGTTGTACAATTTATCTTGAGTACGCTGATACCCTATATGTGGGGGTAAACCACTGTTTGGGCGCATAGAAGAGCTCGGAAGGGAAGGAGCGCCGTTTGACTTTTCAATGCAAAATTGACAGGAATTGAGATGGGATGCCATATTGCATTTGGAGAGCCACTGATGTGCCTAAACATTGAAACCCCCCACAAGTGACACCATTTTGGAAAGTAGACCCCCTAAGGAACTTATCTAGATGTGTGGTGAGCACTTTTACCCATTAAGTGATTCACAGAATTTTATAATGCAGGGCCGTAAAAATAAAAAATCATATTTTTTTGCAAAAATGAACATTTTGCCCCAATTTTTTTATTTTCCCAAGGGTAAGAGAAGAAATTGGACCCCAAATGTTGTTGTACAATTTGTCCTGAGTATGCTGATACCCTATATGTGGGGGTAAACCACTGTTTGGGCGCATGGGAGAGCTCGGAAGGGAAGGAGCGCCGTTTGACTTTTCAATGCAAAATTGACAGGAATTGAGATGGGACGCCATGTTGCGTTTGGAGTGCCACTGATGTGCCTAAACATTGAAACCAACACAAGTGACACCATTTTGGAAAGTAGACCCCCTAAGGAACTCATCTAGATGTGTTGCGAGAGCTTTGAACCCCCAAGTGTTTCACTACAGTTTATAACGCAGAGCCATGAAAATAAAAAAAATTTTTTTTTCCACAAAAATTATTTTTCAGCCCCCAGTTTTGTATTTTTCCAAGGGTAACAGTTGAAATTAGACCCCAAAAGTTGTTGTCCAATTTGTCCTGAGTACGCTGATACCCCATATGTGGGGGGGAACCACCGTTTGAGCACATGGCAGAGCTCAGAAGGGAAGGAGCGTCATTTGGAATGCAGACTTGGATTGGTCTGCAGGCGTCACATTGCGTTTGCAGAGCCCCTAATGTACCTAAACAGTAAAAAAAAACACAAGTGACCCCATATTGGAAACTAGACCCCCAAGGAACTTATCTAGATGTGTTGTGAGAACTTTGAACCCCCAAGTGTTTCACTACAGTTTATAACGCAGAGCCGTGAAAATAAAAAATCCTTTTTTTTCCACAAAAATTATTTTTCAGCCCCCAGTTTTGTATTTTTCCAAGGGTAACAGAAGAAATTGGACCCCAAAAGTTGTTGTCCAATGTGTCCTGAGTACGCTGATACCCCATATGTTGGGGTCAACCCCTGTTTGGGCGCACGGGAGAGCTTGGAAGGGATGGAGCACCGTTTTACTTTTTCAACGCAGAATTGGCTGGAATTGAGATCGGATGCCATGTCGCGTTTGGAGAGCCCCTGATGTGCCTAAACAGTGGAAACTCCCCAACTGTAACTGAAACCCTAATCAAAACACATCCCTAACCCTAATCCAACGGTAACCCTAACCACACCCCTAACCCTGACACACCCCTAACCCTAATCCTAACCCTATTCCCAACCGTAAATGTAATCCAAACCCTAACCCTAACTTTAGCCCCAACCCTAACTGTAGCCTTAAACCTAGCCCCAACCTTAACCCTAACCCTAGCCCTAACCCTTGCCCTAACCCTAACCCTAGCCCTAACACTTGCCCTAACCCTAACCTTAACCCTAGCCCTAACCCTAAACCTTGCCCTAACCCTAACCCTAGCCCTAACCCTTGCCCTAACCCTAACCCTAGCCCTAACCCTAACCCTAGCCCTAATGGGAAAATGGAAATAAATACATTTTTTTAATTTTTTAATTTTTCGCTAAGGGGGTGATGAAGGGGGGTTTTATTTACTTTTATAGCAGGTTTTTTAGCAGATTTTTATGATTCGCAGCCGTCACACACTGAAAGACGCTTTTTATTGCAAAAATGTGAGGTCTTATTTTTTGTGGGACGAGTTGACGTTTCTATTGGTAATATTTTCGGGCACGTGACATTTTTTGATCGCTTTTTATTCTGATTTTTGTGAGGCAGAATGACCAAAAACCAGCTATTCCTGAATTTCTTTTGGGGAGGCGTTTATACCATTCCGCTTTTGGTAAAATGGATAATGAAGTTTTATTCTTCGGGTCAGTATGATTACAGTGATACCTCATTTATATCTTTTTTTATGTTTTGGCGCTTTTATAAGATAAAAACTATTTTATAGAAAAAAAAATATTTTTGCATCGCTTTATTCTGAGGACTATAACTTTTTTATTTTTTCTTTGATGATGCTGTATGGCAGCTCATTTTTTGTGGGACAAGATGACGTTTTCAGCGGTACCATGGTTATTTATATCCGTCTTTTTGATCGCGTGTTATTCCACTTTTTGTTTGGCGGTATTATAATAAAGCGTAGTTTTTTGCCTCATTTTTTTTACGGTGTTCACTGAAGGGGTTAACTAGTGTGACAGTTTTATAGGTCGGGTAGTTACGGACGCGGCGATACTAAATATGTGTACTTTTATTGTTTTTTTATTTAGATAAAGAAATGTATTTATAGGAACAATATATTTATTTATTTTTTTGGATTTTTTTTTTTACACATGTGAATATTTTTTTTTTACACTATAACATAACAGGGGGGGCATCATGTTATAGTGTAAGATCGCTGATCTGACACTTTGCTGTGCACTGTGTCAGATCGGTGATCTGACGTGCACAGCTCCAGACTTCCCGGTGCCTGCTCTGAGCAGGCGCTGTGAAGCCACCTCCCTGCAGGACCCAGATGCCGCGGCCATTTTGGATCCGGGCCTGCTGCAGGGAGGAGGAGGTAAGAGACCCTCGGAGCAACGCGATCACATTGCGTTGCTTCAGGGGTCTCAGGGAAGCACGCAGGAAGCACGCAGGGATCATGTTTGATCGCAGTGTGCCGGGGGTTAATGTGACCGCTCCTGGCACATAGTGCCGGATGTCAGCTGCGATCGGCCACGCTCCCCCCGTGAGCGCGGCCAATCACATGTGACGTACTATCCCATCGGTGGTCATATGGGCCCATGCCACCTCGACGGGATAGTACGTCTAATGTCAGAAAGGGGTTAATGACCTGGCCGTTTTTTGCAATTCTGACCAGTGTCCATTTATGAGGTAATAACTCAGGAACTCTTCAACGGATCCTAGCGGTTCTGAGACTGTTTTTTCATGACATATTGGGCTTCATGTTTTTGGTAAATTTAGGTTGATAATTTTTGTATTTATTTGTGAACAAAATGGAAATTTGGCGAAAATTTTTGAAAATTTCTCAATTTTAAAATTTTGATTTTTTATTCTGTTAAACGAGAGAGTTATGTGACACAAAATAGTTAATAAGTAACATTACCCACATGTCTACTTTACATCAGCACAATTTTGGAAACATTTTTTTTTCTAGGAAGTTATAAGGGTTAAAATTTGACCAGCGATTTCTCATTTTTACAACGAAATTTACAAAACCATTTTTTTAGGGACCACCTCACATTTGAAGTCAGTTTGAGGGGTCTATATGGCTGAAAATACCCAAAAGTGACACCATTCTAAAAACTTCACCCCTCAAGGTGCTCAAAATCACATTCAAGAAGTTTATTAACCCTTCAGGTGCTTCACAGCAGCAGAAGCAACATGGAAGGAAAAAATGAACATTTAACTTTTTAGTCACAAAAATGATCTTTTAGCAACAATTTTTTTATTTTCCCAGGGTAAAAGGAGAAACTGGACCCCAAAAGTTATTGTACAATTTGTCTTGAGTATGTCGATACCCCATATGTGGAGGGGAACCACTGTTTGGGCGCACGACAGGGCTCTGAAGGGAAGGAGCGCCATTTGACTTTTTCAATGAAAAATTGGCTCCAATCTTTAGCGGACACCATGTCGCGTTTGGAGAGCCGCTGTGTGCCTAAACAATGGAGATCCCCCACAAGTGACCCCATTTTAGAAACTAGACCCCCCAAGGAAGTTATTTCGATGCAATGTGAGCACTTTGAACCCCCAGGTGCTTCACAAATTGATCTGTAAAAATGAAAACATACTTTTTTTCACAAAAAAATTCTTTTAGCCTCTATTTGTTCATTTCCCCGTGAGCAACAGGATAAAATGGACCCTAAAATTTATTGGGCAATTTCTCCTGAGTACACTGATACCTTATATGTGGGGGTAAACCACTGTTTGGGCACACGGCAGGGCTCAGAAGGGAAGGAGCGCCATTTGACCTTTTCAATGAAAAATTAGCTCCAATCGCTAGCGGACACCATGTCGCGTTTGGAGAGCCCCTGTGTGCCTAAACTTTGGAGCTCCCCCACAAGTGACCCCATTTTTGAAACTAGACCTCCCATGGAATCTAGATGTGTGGTGAGCACTTTAAACCCCCAAGTGCTTCACAGAAGTTTATAACACAGAGCCGTGAAAATAAATCATTTTTTTTTCATCAAAAATTATGTTTTAGCAAGCAATTTTTTATTTTCACAAGGATAACAGGAGAAATTGGACCCCAATGTTTGTTGCCCAGTTTGTCCTGAGTACGTTGATACCTCATATGTGGGGGTAAACTACTGTTTGGGCACACGTCGGGGCTCGGAAGGGAAGTAGTGACATTTTGAAATGCAGACTTTGATGGAATGGTCTGCGGGTGTCACGTTGCATTTGCAGAGCCCCTGATGTGCCTAAACAGTAGAACCCCCCACAAGTGACCCCATTTTGGAAACTAGACCCCAAGGAACTTATCTAGATATGTGGTGAGCACTTTGAACCCCCAAGTGCTTCACAGAAGTTTACAATGCAGAGCCGTGAAAATAAAAAAAACATTTTTCTTTCCTCAAAAATTATGTTTTTATTTTTTATTTTCGCAAGGGTAACAGGAGAAATTGGACCCCAAGTTGTTGCCCAGTTTGTCCTGAGTATGCTGTTACCCTATATGTGGGGGTAAACCACTGTTTGGGTGCACCTCGGGGCTCGGAAGGGTTGGAGCACCATTTAACTTTTTGAACGCAAGATTGGCTGGAATCAAGGGTGGCGCCATGTTGCGTTTGGAGACCCCTGATGTGCCTAAACAGTGGAAACCCCTCAATTCTAACTCCAACGCTAACCTCAACACACCCCTAACCCTAATCCCAACTCTAGCCATAACCCTCATCACAACCCTAACCCCAACACACCCATAACCACAACCCTAACCCCAACACACCCCTAACCCTAATCCCAACCCTAACCCTAATCCTAACCCTAATCCCAACCCTAACCCTAATCCCAACCCTAACCACAACCATAACCCCAACACACACCTAACCATAACCCTAACCACAAGCCTAATCTTAACCCTATTTCCAACCCTAGCCCTAATTCCAACCCTAACTCTAATTCCAACCCTAACCCTAAGGATATGTTCCCACATTGCGGATTCGTGTGAGATTTTTCTGCACCACTTTTGAAAAATCCGCAGGTAAAGGCACTGAGTTTTACCTGCGGATTTACCACGGAGTTCCAGTGTTTTTTGTGCGGATTTCACCTGCAGATTCCTATTGAGGAACAGGTGTAAACCACTGCAGGGTCCACACAAAGAATTGACATGCTGCGGAAAATACAATGCAGCATTCCCGCACGGTATATTCTGCACCATGGGCACAGCGGATTTGGTTTTCCATAGGTTTACATGGTACTGTAAACCTGATGGAAAACTGATACGAATCCGCTGCGGATCCGCAGCCAAATCTGCACCATGTGCACATAGCCTAATTCTAACCCTAACCCTAGTTCTAACCCTAATTCTAACCCTAACCCTAATTCTAACCCTAACCCTACCCCTAACCCTATCCCTATCCCTAACCGTAGTGGAAAAAAAATATTTTCTTTATTTTATTATTGTCCCTACCTATGGGGGTGATAAAGGGGGGTTCATTTACTATTTTTTTTATTTTGATCACTGTGATAGGTTTTATCACATTGATCAAAATGTACCTGTAACAAATCTGCTGGCCGGCAGATTCGGCGGGCGCACTGCGCATGCGCCCACCATTTTGGAACATGGCGGCGTCCATGGATAAGGCGGACGGACACCAGGAGGCTCGGTAAGTATGAGGGGGTGGATCGGAGCATGGGGGAGCGGACAGGAGGACAGAGGGAGCAGACAGGAGAGTGGACAGGAGGACGGAGGGGAGCGGAGCAGTGTACAGGACAGGACGTAGGACTGGGGAGGAGATCAGTGGCGGTGGCGGTGACAGATCAGGGTTTCCAGCCATGGCCGATGATATTGCAGCATCAGCCATGGCTGGATTGTAATATTTCACCACTTTTCATAGGTGAACTATTACAAATTGCTCTGATTGGCTTTCACTTTCAACAGCCAATCAGAGCGATCGTAGCCACGGTGGGGGCGAAGCCACCCTCCCTGGGCTGAAGTACCACTCCACTTGTACCTGTAGGTCGGGTGAAATTGGAGTTAACCCTTTCACTTGACCTGCAGGGACGCGATCATTCTGTGACACAGCATATGCGTCACAGGTCGGATTGGCACCGACTTTCATGACGCATACGCTGTGTCACAGGTCGGGAAGGGGTTAAACATTCTCTCATTATTCTGGCATTTGGCAAACATTAATAATTATGGTATTCCTAATTTGACCTAAAATGAGAAAGGTTTATTCTGATTGATTTTCAAATATTGATAAACATGCATATGTGTATTTTTATATAGTGTATGTAAACTTACAGTTTCAACTGTATATATAAAAAATACTGTTTTTTATCAACATGTCCATAAAAGCCTGATCTATCAAATATACAGTATATATAAAGTAATTAAATTGATTGGTAAATGTCATAAACCAAAAAAAATTTCCAAGTTACAAAATTTTGGTATTTGAGTCTCTGCAACACGGCAAGAAAAATGCATTAAAAAGCAATTCATGTTTGGTATTGCCGTAATCAATTTTGGTATTGCAGTAATTACTCTGACCTTTACAATCATGGCACCAGGTCATTTCTACCGCACAATATACAGTGTAAAAACAGTTCTCAAAAAACAATTGATTTTTTTTTCTCAATTTCATTGCACTTGGGATTTTTTTCACAAAAAATAATGTCAGAATTTTGGGGGGTTTTCGCAATTTCATCGCACTTGGCCTTTTTTTTCCCATTCGCCTGAACATTATATGGTAAAATGAACTCGTTCCACAAAAAACAATTTCTTATATATCTATTTGGATAGAAAAGTAAAAAAGTTGTGGCCCTTGGAAGAAGAGGAGGAAAAACAAATATAAAAAACGGAAATTGGGCATGTCAGGAATGGGGTTAAAAATAGCTAATTATACTCTTAAATAATGAGGATAGCAAAAGGATGTATAACTTTATTTCTATTGCTTTATTATTATAAAAATGGAAATCAGTAGTTGACATACTGTGTGTACAGTAACTGGATGATTTGCAGTTCCATAAACCTGGGCTATACTTTTGGTGTAGCATTGTGATTGGACTACATTTGGGCAAAGGTCACATTCACTGACACGTTCAGTATTTGGTCAGTATTTTACATCAGTATTTGTAAGCCAAAACCAGGAGTGGGTGATAAATACAGAAGTGGTGACGTGTTTCTATTTGTTCCACTCCTGGTTTTGGCTTACAAACACTAATGTAAAATACTGACCAAATACTGAACATGTGAACATGGCCTGAAAGTAACTTTTTATATACTGCAATAAATTAATGTCCTCAATTTTCCCAAGAGTGGAATATTTATTGCTAAGGCCACTTTTTTTGCTAAGAAAATTTGGATTCTCCATCTTAGCCTTTCTCTTTGTGTTCACTGAATCTGGACTTTACAAGAAAACTTTTCTATGTATAATTCATCTATGTGTATTTTTATAGTCAGCTGCAAACCTGACAGACGTTTCAGAAAAGTGCACGGCAGCCAAATATTTTCTCTTAAAAATGTCTTGACTGCCTTCCAAAACTTGTCTTCCCTCTGTAAAATGTAATAAACAATTTTACATACATTATGTTCCAGAGCGCCATCATCTCTTTTTCTGATGCCAGAGTGTCTACTGTATTAATGACTGTTCATCAACAACAAAGGTGACCTTTATATAATGCAACTTTAATGGATGAGATCCAGATTGCTCTTACTTTTAAAATAATCACATGCAAAGACTGAAATTAAAACTTCCTAATTGATTATTTTTTTAAGAAAAACACCTTTCTATGTGAATTATTATTTCATATGAAATTTATACTAAAAATGTTACTTAGATTATATAGCTAAAATGTATATGTTAATGTGAATATTACGTCCATATGTGCTATTGAAGAACTCATTCTAAAATTAAGATTTTCGTATGAATTTTTCTCATAATTTTTATAACAGCATTAAGTTAACCCCTTAATGACCGCCGATACGCATCTTAACAGCGGCAGTTAAGGGAACTTAAACCACAGCGCCGCTTTTTAATGGCGCTGAGGTTTAAGTGTATAGCGCCCCCCAGAGTCGGAATTTCTCTGGGGTCTCGGCTACTGTGTCGGTTTTTACCGACCCCAGTGTTGCAATCGCCATTATTAAAGGTATATCGGCATCCTTGGCCTGACTTCCTGCTCATCATAATGCTGTGGGGCCTTGTAAATACCAAAGTTTCAGGGCAGAAAAGAGAATCCCAGCTACTTTTGAGGACAACACTGGTGATGAAACAGGGAAGCGCACATCAAATTGTTTATTGCTACTTCGAATAACTTTTTGCTACATGTAATAGCATGGTTTTTGAGATAAAGTGCAGTCAGTCAAACATTGCAAGCGTAAATTTGCTAACCAGACAATTGTATCCATTAAACTAAACAATTGGAAAAATACCAGTTAGAAAGCCATTAAATCCAGGTTTACAACAAACTGCTGAGAGTTGAATGCCTTCAGAGCACTTTTGCCAATACTAGGACAAAGCACTTTGATTTCTCAGTTATGTGAGAAGACCATGAAAAACTAACTTTAGTAACCCCCAATAAATATCTCATACTTCCAGTAGGAATCCGGTAGTCAATATTGTAGCAATTCTAAAAACAGAGTAGTTGGGAAAATCCCCAGCCCCAGTCGATTAAAACCATTTTTTGTTCAAGTATTATGTTGAAGATGCCCTCTCATGAACATTTTTATTGGCTAAACCTGTGTAAATGAATATGCAGTGCAGTGTAAGTACATCTATATCATCGGTTTCAAGCGCCATTCCGGTCCTATTCTGCATCACGTGACGATGATTCCTACTTGCCAGCTCACACTGGAATCTATATTGCTGTTTTGTCACCTTAGGGAGCCTAGTTCTGACACTCTATAGGCTTACCTATAATAGAAGTCAGTAACTCAAAAGAGGATGGGAGCGGCACTGGATACCGGAAACATAGCAATTGAGGAGTATTTTAATGCACCTACTCTTACATTAAATATATATGTTCACACAGATTTATCCAATAAAACATTTAATGGTAATGCTTCTGTGAATCCAGAACCATATTTGAATGCACAGAAAGGATAGACATGTTAAGAAAACATGATTAGAAGGAATAACTACAGTCATAATTAACACCCAAAGACCACACCATTCTTGTTTTTCTTCCCACTCATTTTCTGTCTCTTTTTTCATTTGATAGATTTTTTTAATATGACCATCTTATTCTACTACTGAACAACCCCTTATTCATAGCCCCCAGCGCACTGAATAAATGTATCCTTATCTCTGGCCCAGTGGTGCTCTTCAGCCCTCAGCCATGAGTCCCCCACCAGTCGATTGATATAAACATTGTTGTATAATCATTGCAGCCAATCAGTAGCAGCTAATCAGCGACAACTTTCACATTTCCATTAAGGCAGAGGAAACACTGTCCTTCCACTCATACAAAATTGCAAAAGCCAAAAATCACTACTGGAAACCCCTTTAAATATGAATAAAAAGCTAAAAAAAATTGTAAAAACAGCTATCCTGCCATTGCTGTTTTAGTTTTGTTTTATTCTGTTTACTATGCAGTAAAAATATGTTCTTGAGGTATTACCATCTCGCACATGTACATAATATTTCTAGAGGACCAAATGTGTTCCACACATATCTCAAGAATGGTACCTTATCATGGGCTGCTTCTTTTAATGGATACATGGACTTAATTAAATCAGAAAAGAATGGGAATTCCTGTCACCTCCTCACCAGCAGCACGTGTCAGGCCTTTGCTCTTAAGACAAATGCATTTCTCATCAGTGAGTTCAGTATCTACTATAGATAGAGTTTTCTAGTACAAAACATGGTAAAACCAATGGTGTCGTTCAAAATTACAACTCGTCCCACAAAAAATAAGCCCTCACATGGCCATATTGACGGAAAAATAAAATGTTTTTGGCTCTGGGAAGGAGGGGAGTGAAAAACGAAAACGCAAAAACGAAAAAGGGCTGCGGCGTGAAGGGGTTAATCATGTGATGTCATAGACCTAATGTAAAAAAAGAAGAAATAGCTGGGGAGAAAGGTAAAATGAGCAAGTGTAAATACACAGTGCTATATGATATGACTGCAATATGTTAAGAGAATACAATATTTGATGGGAGTGCTTCTTTAACAGTAATGAAGAGGAGTAAATGCTTATTTTTTTTGGTATTCTTTTGTTGTATGTACACATTTTTGAATAGAAACAGGACTTTTGCCCCATTTTTTGGCACATTTTTGCCCCAGTTTTGAATGCATTTTTGTAGAAAGACGAGGATTTTGTTGAGCTAAATAAAGATATTTAAAACAAGTTTTATGATGTAATTTCTTGGTTCAACACCTTCTTTTTCATTCTGATGAAGTAGCATCAGGGTAATGGGATTAAGATTGGTGTCAGCAGCTGTCATTGACACCAAGCCCTAGGTTTAGTAATTAAAAGGTGTTAGCCAGACATGCTCATTACTAAACGGTAAGTAAACATGCACGCACACACACACACATACATAAGCATGCATACACTGTAACCAGCCAATGTAGGAGCAATAACAGAATGAACCTACATAAACTTTAACCAAACAGCATCTGTTACTTTTTTACAGAAAAATAAAAAAGTTTCTGCATAATTTTCATAACCAGCAGAGGGAAAGCTGACGACTGAGGGCTGATGTTAATATTCTGGGAAGGAGCCATTAGATATAAACATTCCCAGGCTATATCAGCTCACAGCTTTACAGGGGGACGCCAGAAAAAAATTGACATGAGGTCCCAATATAAAATTTAACTAGCAAGGACTAGGCAGACAGCTGCGGGCTGATATTAATAGCCTAGGAAGGGGCCATGGATATTGGCCCCCTCCCAGACTATAAACATGAGCCCTCAGTCACCCCAGAAAAGGTGCATCAGTAAGATGCACCAAATCTGGTGCTTAGTTTTTCCCACTTGCCACTTGCCCTGTAGCGGTGGCTAGTGGGGTAGTGATTGAGGGGGTGATGTCACCTTTGTATTGTCAGGTGACATCAAGCTTACAAGTTAATAATGGAGAGGTGTTTATAAGACGCCTCCATTACTAACCCCATAGTGATGTTATAAAAAAACACAAACCCAGAATAATGTCCTTTATTTTAAATAATGACACAGACTTCTTTATTGAATCTAAATTAAACCATACTCATGAACGCCTAATCCACTGACACCATCTCCTGCAACAAAAATAAAATAATAAACCACAATATTTCTCACCTGTTCGCCGAGAAGATAGTAATCCGTAATGTCCCATGACAATCTTTATGACTTTGAGAGCAGTCATTAGATGTGGTATTCCTCAAAAAAGCATTGTTACACCAAAAAGCCTATCAAAAAAATTATATGAACAACTGGATATTACCAACAATGACATACTTGAGCAATACTTAGAGTTTCAAAATTCTAACTAAAGTAATTTTGCAGATAATAGAAAAAAGTAAGCACCGGGGCCTAAAAGGCCCCTGATACGCATTGTAGGGTTAATGTAATAAGGGGACTGTTAAGGTACCGTCACACTAGGCGATATCGCCAGCGATCCGTGACGTTGCAGCGACCTGGATAGCGATATCGCTGTATTTGACACGCAGCAGCGATCTGGATCCCGCTGTGAAATTGCTGGTCGCTGCTAGAAGGTCTGCACTTTATTTGGTCGCTAGGTCGCCGTGTATCGCCGTGTTTGACAGCAAAAGCAAGGATACCAGCGATATTTTACACTGGTAACCAGGGTAAACATCGGGTTACTAAGCGCAGGGCCGCGCTTAGTAACCCGATGTTTACCCTGGTTACCAGCGTAAAAGTTAAAAAAACAAACAGCACATACTCACCAGCGCGTCCCCCAGCGTCTGCTTCCTGACACTTACTGAGCGCCGGCCCTAAACTGAAAGTGAAAGCACAGCGGTGACGTCACCGCTGTGCTGTTAGGGCCGGAGCTCAGTCAGTGTCAGGAAGCAGAGGCTGGGGGACGCGCTGGTGAGTATGTGCTGTTTGTTTTTTTAACTTTTACGCTGGTAACCAGGGTAAACATCGGGTTACTAAGCGCGGCCCTGCGCTTAGCAACCCGATGCTTACCCTGGTTACCCGGGGACCTCGGCATCGTTGGTCGCTGGAGAGCGGTCTGTGTGACAGCTCTCCAGCGACCAAACAGCGACGCTGCAGCGATCGGGATCGCTGTCGCTATCGCTGCAGCGTCGCTTAATGTGACGGTACCTTTAGGCAAGGAATTTAACTATGCAGGCACAACTGCTGGTGGTTCTGGGGGCATGGGGGACCTAACAGGTTCCCTTTAATGTTTTTATTCTGAGGTTTGAGGCGCCAAATGATCTCTCCTATCTTTCATAATGCTCCTTCTTCTTTTCCATCTGTTTCTTTCCTCAATTCTATGTTTTCTAGACTGACATTATTTTGGAAAATGTGTAAGAAATTCTAGTAAACAGATTAATATCTGGACATTTAGAGTATATTCAATAGTATTATTATTATTTATTTGTATAGCACCATTGATATCATTGTGCTGTACATGAGAATGGGTTACATACAAATTACATATATCAAATACAGTAAACAAACTAACAATGACAGACTGATACAGAGGGGAGAGGACCCTGCCCTTGCAGGCTTACATTCTACAGTATGATGGGGAAGGAAACAGTAGGTTGGGGGGTTGCAGCAGCTCCGGTATTGGTGAGGCGGTAGCTCCGGTAGTGGTGAGGAGGTAGCAGGGTCATTGCAGGCTGTAAGCTTTCTTGAAGAGGTGGGTTTTCAGGTTCTGTCTGAAGGATCCGAATGTGGTTGATAGTCGGACGTGTTTGGTCTCAGAATTCCAGAGGATGGGAATATTTGGGACAAGTTTTGGAGGCGATTAGGTGAAGAGTGAATAAGTGTGGAGGAGAGAAGGAGGTCTTGGGAGGACCAGAGATTACATGAGGAAAGATATCGGGAGATTAGTCTAGAGATATATGGAGGAGAAAGGTTATGGATGGCTTTGTAGGTCAGTATTAGTCATTTGAACTGGATACGCTGTGGGAATGGGAGCCAGTGAAGAGATTTGCAGAGGGGGGAAGGGGAGGAGTAGCGAGGAGAGAGATGAATTAGTCGGGCAGCAGAGTTAAGGATGGACTGGAGAGGTGTGAGAGTGGTAGCAGGGAGGCCACAGAAAAGGATGCTGAAATAGTCGAGGCAGCAAATGATGAGGGCATGCAAAAGTATTTTAGTAGATTGAGAGTTGAGGAAAAGACAGATTCTGGAAATATTTTTGAGTATAACAACATGTCTTTCTGATCATATCAATACATACTGAGTCAATCAACAGATTTTATTTTTCTTACAGAAAATCTTGATTTAAGAGAATATTAATTAAAAACATTCAGAGAGCAAATGCACTTGTGGCCGCCTTGTACCTCACCATTTGACTTCTTGCTTTTTCATGGCCCAAAAGTAGCTAAATTGCTGATTCAAATTACTGATGGAGAGATAAATGTTTGAATATACACTCACCGGCCACTTTATTAGGTACACCATGCTAGTAACGGGTTGGACCCCCTTTTGCCTTCAGAACTGCCTCAATTCTTCGTGGCATAGATTCAACAAGGTGCTGGAAGCATTCCTCAGAGATTTTGGTCCATATTGACATGATGGCATCACACAGTTGCCGCAGATTTGTCGGCTGCACATCCCAAAGATGCTCCATACAAGGCAGGATGGATCCATGCTTTCATGTTGTTTATGCCAAATTCTGACCCTACCATCCGAATGTCGCAGCAGAAATCGAGACTCATCAGACCAAGCAACGTTTTTCCAATCTTCTACTGTCCAATTTCGATGAGCTTGTACAAATTGTAGCCTCAGTTTCCTGTTCTTAGCTGAAAGGAGTGGTACCCGGTGTGATCTTCTGCTGCTGTAGCCCATCTGCCTCAAAGTTCGACGCACTGTGCGTTCAGAGATGCTCTTAGGCCTACCTTGGTTGTAACGGGTGGCGATTTGAGTCACTGTTGCCTTTCTATCAGCTCGAACCAGTCTGCCCATTCTCCTCTGACCTCTGGCATCAACAAGGCATTTCCGCCCACAGAACTGCCGCTCACTGGATTTTTTTTCTTTTTCGGACCATTCTCTGTAAACCCTAGAGATGGTTGTGCGTGAAAATCCCAGTAGATCAGCAGTTTCTGAAATACTCAGACCAGCCCGTCTGGCACCAACAACCATGCCACGTTCAAAGGCACTCAAATCACCTTTCTTCCCCATACTGATGCTCGGTTTGAACTGCAGGAGATTGTCTTGACCATGTCTACATGCCTAAATGCACTGAGTTGCCGCCATGTGATTGGCTGATTAGAAATTAAGTGTTAACAAGAAGTTGGACAGGTGTACCTAATAAAGTGGCCAGTGAGTGTATATTGATCATCTGTCAGATGTTGAAATTTTAAGCTAAGTCCTTAATATCAGCCAAATTTCCATATATGTTTTGATGTTTGAAAGGAGTCTGACTCCAAATATCGTGCTTGTACTACAGTGCCTGCTTGTCTCATTTAGTTTTCATACCTCTTCCGACAAGCCTACAACCTGCAGTAGCCATCGATCCACCAAACCACTGCACAACCAGCTCTGCCCTTGCCTACTGTATCCTCACCCATCACTTGTAGATTGTGAGCCCTCACAGACAGGGTCCTCTGTCCTCCTGTACCAGTCATGACTTGTATTGTTTAAAATTACTGTACTTGTTTTTTATTATTTATACCTCTTTTCACATGTAAAGCGCCATGGAATAAGTACATTCTAGTACATTCAAGAGGGACTGATCCGTCCAAATATTTTGTCTCCTGATCACTAAATTAATTAATAAACTAGGATCATTAGGAGTTATAACTCAAAACAGATGTCCCGGCTTTACATTTAATGCCCACATAAACTATAGTAGTTTTAGTGGATATCCAACAGCCTATACATCTACATACTCAGTATCAAATCTGACAAGTTTAAAGCATTGTTTCCAGCTAAAATCACACAAAATGAAAAGAAAGTGAGAAATGTGGGTGTGCTGAGCTGCTGATAAGGAATGTACAGGATTCAAATGAATAGAAATAGATTGTAGTTTATTCCCAATGTGTTTCTAGATCAACCGGACCTCTTCCTCAGGGAACCACAAAAAATAATGATGTTTATTGTGTTTCCCCAGAGGAAGAGGTCCGTTCAACCTACAATTGCATTGGGACTAAACTAAAATCTATTTCTCTATCTGTCTAAATCTTATGAATTTCATACCAGTAGTGATGAGCGAGTGTGCTCGTTGCTCGGGTTTTCCCGAGCACGCTCAGGTGACCTCCGAGTATTTATGAGTACTCGGAGATTTAGTTTTCATCGTGGCAGCTGAATTATTTACAGCTATTAGCCTGCTTGATTACATGTGGGGATTCCCTAACCACCAGGCAACCCCCACATGTACTCACTCTTGCTAGAAGCTATAAATCATTCAGCTGCCAAGATGAAAACTAAATCTCCGAACACTATCAAATACTCGGAGATCACCCGAGCATGCTTGGGAAAACCCAAGGAATGAGTACACTCGCTCATCACTACTTACCAGCAGCTCAGCACACCCACATTTCTCATTTGGTACGTATCGATATTGGTCTATCCAATCAGTGAAGCAGCAGAAGCCGGGTTATTGGGTTATTCCTATCTAAAGCTATTCAATTGATGTGGGCTCACAGCATCACGAAAAAAACCCAAAATAAAACCATATGCTATTTGGTTAATGCCCTATGTGCACTTTTTGCCAATCCCTAGTCTGTTAAAATGGACTTAAAATCTTTTTTATTACAAAGGCAGTGGGAGATACATTTTTATGTTTTTTTTTATTTAGAAAAACAAAACTTTTGCACATTTTTATCTAATTGGAAATAAACTTTATTCATTGATGACTTATGCTTTAGTCAGTTTACCATACTAAAAACAAGACTATGGTGCTACATTTAACTCTATCACTTTCTGATTCTGTTTTGTAATTTTTTTTCTCAGGTTACATTTTGTTAGTGACCTCTTCAGAACAAGTAAAAAGAACCAATGAAACAAAAAAAATCATACTTAGGATAATAGTTAAACGTGTGTTCATACACATTTGGTCCTGTATTATGAAGTCTATATTTCCAGTTCCCCTCCTTCTGAACAATAAACTATGCTTAAAAAACATAAAATAGTAGCCGAGCATTGAAAGCAGTTAATAAGAATTAGCCATGAATAGTTTATTTGCGTCCAAGTGAACTTCTCAGACTCTTACTGACACCCCCTTGGGGAGAATCTTAATAGTTTTAACTGGACCAATATCAATTAAACTGTTGTAAGAGCTGGAGAGAGATTCAGCTTATTAACAGTTTAACCATACAGGGGCCCCTTTGAAGTGCTGGGTGTCCTAACAATCGTCAGCATGCTGGACCCCTGCCAAGCAATGATAGTCTGGAGCTCTGAAGCCCTCCTGCAAAAATCATCTGAACAGCAGTTGTCGAGCTGGGAACTCCAGTGTGCATGTGGTCTTGTAGAAGTGCCATCACCTTATAATAACTTCAAATAAGGTTAAAAGTGTCTAACAGAACTGGTCTGGACATTAAGATGGAATAAACCTTGTTACCTTATGGGGTTTCCTTATTTAGACCTTACAAAAGCAGCTGGACATGCTGTCACCAAACTCCCTTATATAGCAGAGAGAGGACTAATGATATACAATTATCATATAGGAAGCTATGTAATTAAATCATTAGCCATTGTTATCTAGCAATTTTAGAAAATATAAAAAAACTAAGAAATTGTAAGTATAAATTATTTATCTCCCTTAATTCTAAAACTTTTATGGTTTGCAGTATTAAGTCATATGAAAAGAAATTAATATAAATATAGTAAATACTTGTCTCTCGTCCTTGTTTTTTTTTCCTGTTTTGTTAAGTTTCCCTCACAATTTTTATGGCACATGTAAAAAAACATACTCAAACTACAGCATGAAAGCTGCCCCATGCAGTGGCATTTTTACACTATTTTTGGTGCCGTTTTTGCTACAATTGATGTCTGTGGAGAGCAGACATCCTCAAAAACACCACCCTTAAAGCATGCTGTGTTTTGAAAAAAGTCAAAAGTCTCAGGAATCAAAGACATCAGAGAAAGTCTGCACATTTAAATTTATTTTGTGTTGAAAACTCTAAGCTTGCTTAAAAAAGCCAATGGAAGGCTAATTTAGATGTTTGTGGTTAATGTACGTGCTCTATCTTAGCTTTTCACGAACAGAAAAAGTACAAAATATAGTGTATGGATAAGTTCACGTGTCTGATTTATTGCAAATCTCTTTTAAAGTCCACTTTTTTGAGACGTGTCCATATTTGATCTGACTCATGGATCAAACCCTCCCAATCATTGGATTCATGAACAAAAAGTGTATAGATGCAATAGGATGGTCAACCAAATGCTGGAAATTAAGAGAAAAGTTAGCCTGCAGATATGCAGTGTCGTGAAGCTGCCCGGTGTCCGTACTGAAAGCCTGGCTAACAGTAGAAAATGCACTTTATTCCTTCCGGCATCCTCAGTTTTCAGCCATAGAGGCATGGCTTCAATTGCCACTCAGTACATAGTGAGGAAAACAAATAGGATGACCTGAACACAAGCCACTGCCCAGGGCATACAAAGATAGCCACTTACACAGATATTTTTGTTAAAAAATATTGTTTTATTTCTTTAGTAAATTTTAAAATCATTGAAGTAATAAATCACCAACAAAGTGTAAACAATAATATAATAGTACCAAGATGCCCCTTGTGTCCCATGGGAAGACATGCCAGAAAACAAACCGTGTTTACAATGTTTCAAGAATTATGTAAAGAGGGATCAAACTAAAGGAATCCTATTCACACTTACATAGGCTTGTGTGAACAGTATATATGTCCCCACCTCGTTATGACATACCCAACCAGATATTTTTCAACACATCCATACAAAAAAGTGCTAAGTGCATCAATGTGTATTCAGTATATGCCCAGTGGCCATTTGTCTAATACAAAGTATGGATGTCATGATAAATAACAAGTGAGGGAAGGAATAGTTTGCCTATTTTTGTAGAATTCCAGAAAAGATCCAACGTGCTACTGTGGGGTGGATGCAAATACTGCCAGAACCCACAGTAGCACATTGGATCTGTTGAAAAACATCTTGTTGCATATGTCATAACGAGGTGGGGACATATATACTGTGCACACAAGCCCATGTAAGTGTGAATAGGATTCCTTTAATTTGATTCATCTTTACATAATTCTTGAAACATTATAAACGCGGTTTGTTTTCTAGCATTTCTTTCCTGGTGATTTATTACTATGATGATTTTAAAATTTACTAATAAAATATTAGAATATTTTTAACAAAAATATCTGTCTAAGTGGCTATCTTTGTATGCCCTGGGCAGTGGCTTGTGTTTAGGTCATACTATTTGATTTCCTCACTATATGTATATGATACCACGGTACCTGGACTTTCTTTTTTTGATCTCATCAGTACATAGTGAGCGGCATATAAAGCCCTATCCCGGTACTGACTGACAGCCGGCTCAACAGTGCATCAATGTTGAGCCGGCTGTCAGTTAATGCCCAGGGCATGGTTACAACCGCCACCCACTATATACTGAGTGGTGACTGAAGCCACTCCTCTATAACTGAAAGCACAAGCCTGTCGGGAGGAATAAAGTTCATTTCCTCCTGGTAGTTGGGCTTTCAGTGCGGACACCGGGCACCTTCACGACACTATTAACCTCCAGATTAACCCCATATCTGCAGGTTAATAGTGTTTTTTCACATGACAGGTTCCCTTTAATGTTCAATTATTAGAAGAAATTTGGAATTTTTATATTTTTGCATACAAGAAAAACAGATGTCGCACTGATGGTAAAAATGGACACAAAGACCCAAAATGGATGAAAATTGGATCCAGAACACTGATGAAAAAACTGATTTTTCTCATATTCAATTAAAGACAAACATATGAATGAGGCCTAAGGGTCATTGTACACTTTTGGGTATTTGTTTGCATCGCAGCCAGAAATGTATTTCAGTTGGGGACTGGCATATATGTATGTCTCTGATGCTGTAATTTATACTACCTATGTGACCCAAAATATGATGAACGAATTTGTCTGGTGCTTGTAAATGTAGGATGTATCATCCACATGAAGTAGGGAAGGAGGACTGTGATGGCAAAAAGAGAGGATGTACCGGATCAAGACCAGAGACGCCCATCGGAATTGACTGCACAATGTTTTTTTTGGATCTGCAGACTGGATTGCGAACTTTTTTACAGCCTTTCAGTTTGGTGTAAAAGAGGCCCTAATGGTGGTGTCCGTACTTTCTATGAAAAAAGCCTAGTGACAGGTTTCCTTCAAAGTGTATAGAAGAAAATTTATTTCAGGATCTATGCAGTGTATTACTATTTTCTATAGTTCCAGTAAGACCTCTTTCAAAATTTGAATTCACCGACTTTCCCCCAAAATTTGAATTGCAACAAATACATTTGCACGAATCTCAATACTGGAGAGCTTGTAATTACTTGGAAAATACAGGTTGGGAAAAGGAGAGTGAGAACCCCGCCGACCATAAGCGCTTAAACTTAATAGACGCAAGAACGGTATTAATGACCTTGTGGATGGGATTGAGAGTAAAGTGTCAGTCTTTGTTGACAACACCAAACTATGTAGGATACTATAATCTGACCTTGACAGTGCAATTTTGCAAAACGATCTGGATAAGATGACTGAATTGGCAAACACTTGGCATATGAGATTTAATGTAGGTAAATGTAAAGTAATGCACCTAGGATGGAGTAATCCTGTAGTTGCATATCAGCAGTCAGAATGTGGAATGCCTTACCACGAGAGGTAGTAATGGCAGACACTATAGCAGCTTTTAAAAAAAAATGCCAGATGATTTCCTCTATACACATAACATTGTAGTTTATAGTTAATTTAGTGAGAAAATGCACAATTGGTGGAGAAAGGTTGAACTTGATGGACCTAGGTCATTTTTCAACCTATGTAACTATGTACGAGAGAGAGAGAGGACTCCGGTGACCATAAGTGCTTACACTCTACAGAAGAGTGAGGGGATCCCACTAACTTTAAGAGTTTACACTCTACACAAGAGAGAGAGGAACCTGCTGACTATAATAACTTACTCTTTATAGGCGAGAGAGAGAGAAACTCCACTGACCATAAAAGCTTATTCATATCCTATTGGTGGGGCAAAAGGGTTTATTTTGACTTAAATTATAAGTTTTATGCTATGCAAATTTTAATATAGTTTTGTTTTTGTATAGATAAACTTAGAGCACCTTTAGATATGTTTTTTCTAACTTTACGTCACCTTTTGGTTGGCTTACTTTGCACCAATAATTTACCCCAAAATTTTAGGCCATACCCTATTCTAGGATTCCTCCCTTGTCAAGTGAGCAGAACTTTTCTAAAACACTGATTAAGAGTTGTTCAAAGTATGTATGCCAGTTTACAAGTGCAAATTGTATCAGAATTCTGTTGCATTTAGCTCATCGTCTCCCATTGCGCTTTGCCTCGCACTTTTCTTGTTTTTTCTTGATTTTGACTTTATTTCTTAAAGAAACAGGGCATATTTATGGGTTTTTTGTTCAGAAATCTGTCTTTAAATAAAAAAAAAAACATATATACAAAATACCTATCAATTAAGAAAAAGCCAATATAACACCTGAACAATTAGAAACCTGCAGGCATTTTGAAATAAGTTTTTTTAAGTAGTTTTAAATGCATCTTCTGTGAAACTGGTCTAAGATGCCTCATTAAAGCCACTAGCCTCTTTGTTGAATAAAAAGGCCAAAAACATTTTGAAAAAAGGCCAATTTGAACAAGGTTATTTTATTGGTTATAGAAAAAATTCCAATTAATTGGGGTAGAATCCTTAAAATCAAGGAATCTAATGAGCTCTGCTGCCTCAGTGCTCCTGCCATAAGTTATATCAATCTCTAGTAGAAAGTGAATCAGTGAAATGACTGTAGGACGACATGGGAATTTCTAGATTAAAATGCTTCTGCTGTCATAAAAATATGTTTCCCTGCTGTAATGATCTTTCCCAGTGCAAAGGTAAAAGGATCCTTCACTATTATCTGCTTTCTTCCTCCTTCATCTCCCTTTAAAATGTACTGCACAAATACCATGTTTATTCTACAGTTTGTATAATATTGTCTGCACATAGGAGACATTATTCCTTATTATGTCCCTCAAAGACAGGCTAACACTGTGTTATACTCTTACTCCACCGCTTAGGTTTATTAAAAAAAGAGATGTATGTTCCATTAGGCATGCTACACGGATGTCCTTGATCATAGATCCCATTTGTTCCATTCCCCAGGATCATTATCCTTTAGGCCGGTTAATCACTTTAAGTGCCCAGTCCATCAAATGTATGTGAACATCCTATATGTGAAGAAAAATGACACAAATCAAATAATAAATTTTACAAACAAGGAAGACGAGTAATCTAACGGATTCTGTGCAGACATTATTGTAATGCAAATCTATACATTGTGACTACACTGATAGACAAATTAATATATTTGCTTTTTTTGCTGTATAATGAATGTTCAAGTCATCTCTGCTGTTTGTAAAGTTGGTGATATAAATGACAATTTTCTCTATTTATAACTATCATAACACATCCTTTAAGGCATCACATGACATGGCATTCACAATGGTGTGAGAGATTTTACAAAGAGAAGGTAATTCCCATCAATATCATTCCTGTGCTTTGAGCCATGTGCATCTTCTTAGCCGATTCACGTTTTACTTGAACAATGATGGTGTTTACAGCTACAATTGGTTTACACTTGATTTTCTATTGGAAGGATTGACATAGGCATGAATAATAATGACCACCAGCATTATCATCTATACCAGCAAAACATTATTATGGCTTTACTAATCTGCCGATTCTGGCCTTATGCAATATCTATTTCCCAGTTCTGTGTAAGGCACCATTACAGGAATATCACAATTTTTAGTCTATACTTTGATGAAATTTTGGATGATAGTAATGTAGAATAGATAGATAGATTCTGTCCATAAGAGGTATTCAGTGTCGGGCACACAATGTATTTATCCCGAGAGCTCTTGAATTCTGTCTGATGAAAAATTTATTCACTTTTGATCAAAAGCACTACCATCAGCTCATGGGCACTGCAATGGGGAGCCCCTGTGCTCCCACATATTCAAATTTGCTCCTGGGCTGGTGGGAGGAAACAATGATCTTTATCTGCATAAATTATGGAGCAGTGTGTATAGTGCGGATGGTATCTAAGAGTGTCATAACTAGGGAGACACAAGATGCAGAATACAGGTCCAGCACAGGAGAATGAGTTGCTTCTCTTGTTGGCACACAATATGCACTCCAGCGCACCGAATTTCATATGTGATGGAACTCAGTATGCCTTTTATGCACCAGAAATCCACTGGATGTTATGCGTTCCAGCACACCAAAAGTGAGGTGATTGGGATGCTTTGTGGTCCAGTACACCAGAAGTGCAATGCTGAGGAAACATATTCGCTCCTGAATCCGGAAAATAGAATGCTAAACATATGGAGCCACGTAGAATTGGTGGACAAATGTCATGGGACCTCAGGACATGAGGAGATTGGGACTGAAAATTGGACAGGTGAGGGCTTTATGAGATTGACTTTTGTTTCCTTGATTTTTATTGGAGCCAATAAAATATACCCCATGACATTGGTTGCTCCTAATACAGTAATTGAAATGCTGGCATGGTATAGCCAGGTGTTTGATCTTTGACTCCTAATGAAGCATGCTTTTTAAAGGGGTGGATCCACCTTTGTGGATGCCATTGCCTACCTGATATCCTTGGGTGGAGGGATGTGATGCACAGTTACTCCTGATAGGGACTACATGTGCCATTCCCCTGATGAATCAAGCTGTTGAGGAAACGCTTCGGGAGGCCCAGGGCTGAGTAGTATGCACAGGGCTAGTTGTCGACTGCCCTTTTAAGGGCAGGAGTCTTGGGGAGCCAGGGTCAGACTAACAACAGGGACTGAAAGGGATAATACCGGGACCCCCTTTGAAGGTTGCAGAGAAAGGAGGAGAAGAAAATCACAGAAAACGCAACATCTGGTGAGATCGTTCCTTTTTTCTGCAACCACCCCTACATACCTGGCTCTCAGCCAGCTCTTGCATCTGCATGCTACTTTAAAGCAACTGGACATGTTAGCCCTCTTTGTTGTGTGACTATTGTCATAAATATGTCTTCCCAAATAGAGAGCTGGGCTTATTGCTTATACTGTGTGTTAATTGTGTATGTTTGTTGGTATCACTGTTTGCACATAAATATTGTTATGGAGATCTTGTAATCTTTTTAGAAATTATTTAGTAAAGGTTACATTTTATCTCCGCATTTTTGCTATCTTCCCTGAATTTACCGCGGATTTCTGGTAGTGGGGGAATATACAATCTGTATCTCTCCCCTTGTCTTTTTCGCTTTCGTGCAAAACATACAAGTTTTCAACAGTTTTCATCCACCTTAAGTTGCTCCCAGTCTGATTAATTAGACAAATGGGTTATCTGGGGCTTTTACACTGATGCCCTATCCTTAGGATAGGTCATCAATATCTGGTCGTAGGGGGTGCAACACTATGCAACCCCTCTGATCAGGTGTTCTTGATACTAGTGTCATCTGGAAATGCTCAGTTGCAGAGCTGCACAGAACAACTTTGTCAATTTCATAGTGGCCATGTCTGGGTACTATTCAAATCAATAGGGGGATGTACAGTACTATAGAGTTGACAAAGCTGTGCTGTGCAGCTCAGCAACTAATGATAATAATAATGTTTGTTTAACGCCAACATATTCTGCAACACTTTACAATTCAGAGTGTTCAAACAACATAACACATTACAGAGTTAGGCTGCATTCACATTTGCGTTGCGTCGGGCGCAGGTTCGGCGATGCATAGCGACCCCATGCATCATGCGCCCCTATATTTAACATGGGGGCGCATGGACATGCGTTGTCTTGCGTTTTGTGACGCATGCATCATTTTTGGCGCAAGCGTCAGGGCGCAGAGGACGCTGTATGATGCCGTTTTTTTGCGCCAAAAATCATGCCAAAAATGGACACATGCGTCACAAAACAATGCGTTTTGCATGTGTTTTGCATGCGTTGTGCGTTGCGTCGCCGACGCAACGCCCAACAACGCAAATGTGAACGTAGCCTAACACATAGTTTAATGCATACGCATGCATAGAAGAGACAATAGGGAATAGATAGATTTCTGTGGTTAAAGTCTGGTGTAAAGAAATTTGCTTTTTCGGGCATGCTTGAATCTGTGGATGCTGGAAATGAATAGGATTGTCTGGTGTAGTGCATTTTAGAAAACTGGTGCAACACAAGAGAATTCCTTGAGATGGGAGTGGGAGGTCCAAATTATAGAACATAGATGTCAAACACAAATACACAGAGGGCCAAAATTAAAAACTTGCACAAAGTAGTTTGCCAACCTTGATATTTATTTAAAGAAAGGTCTACAATTCAGGAAGTTTTTCCTTATGTAATATAACAATGAACCTTTTTTCATATGGAAACAAACCTAAAGGCGTTGTCTCACAAACAAAGTACATTTTAATAGCCCTTAGAATAAAATAAACAATCACAAAAGGGGCATACTGGAATAATATAATATGTTATGTAAGAGTTTAATTTAAATATGTAATAACAAAGGATAAAAATCACTGAAATAATAAATAATACAGAAAATAAAGTATGATACCAACAAAAGTGCCCTACAAACACAGTATGATACCCCCACTAGTGAGGAGTGAATGTGCTCGGATAACGTGTTATCAGAGCATGCTCAGCTGTTATCCTAGAATCTTAAGTGTGTTCGAAAAACATGTTCAAGTGCCTGCGGCTGCAAGCTGTAGTATAATGGGCCCCACATAGTCCTCCATACAGTAGAATGGCCCCACACAGTCCTCCATAGAGTATAATGGATCTCACATAGTCCTGCCTACAGTATAATGGGCCCCACAGTCCTTCACACAGAGTAATGGCCCCACAAAGTCCTCCATACAGAATAATGGGCCCCAAATGGTCCTCCATATGGTATAATGGTCCCACATAATCCTCCACACACCATAATGTCCGCATACAGGGGCGGATTATAAGAGGGTCAATATGGGCGGTAGCCCAGGGCCCAGTGGTGTGGGGGGGCCCTGGGCTACCGCACAGATTGCCCGCCGCCATCAGGGCATTACTGCCTGTGCCCTGACTGGCGTATCATTTATGGGCCCGGTGGGCAGAGAGAGGGGGCCCGCATCGGGCCCCGTCTCATCTACTCACCGGGCCCCTACCGGCGCTGCAGCGGATTCGTATTGACGTGCGGGCGCGTTAACAACAGCCACCAGCCAATTGGAGGCTGGCAGCTGAAGTCGGCTGCAGGCGCAGCGCACACGTCGCCGGCGTCTGACGTCATTGTCAGTCACTGGCGAGTGCGCGCTGCTGGAGGGAGCTCGCCGCCTGGAGCGCTGGTCAGGTGAGGAGAACTCGGTTTGTTTTTGTTTTTTTGTTTTTTGCTAACCTAATGGCAATCTGGGTGGGCCAGAATGCTGGACAGTCAGTGACACTGTCTGACTGGGGGCAATATGCTGGAGCCGGAGGACACACTGGGGCAGATGATAGCTGGAGACACTGGGGCAATGCTGGAGACACTGGGGCAATGCTGGAGACACTGGGGTAGATTGCTGGATACACTGGGGCAATGCTGGACACACCGGGGCAATGCTGGAGACACTGGGGGCAATGCTGGAGGACACACTGGGGCAGATGATTGCTGGACACACTTGGGCAATGCTAGAGACACTGGGGCAGATTGCTGGACACACTGGGGCAGATGATTGCTGGACACCCTGGGGCAATGCTGGACACACTGGGGCAGATTGCTGGACACACTGGGGCAGATTGCTGGACACACTGGGGCAGATTGCTGGACACACTGGGGCAATGCTGGACACACTGGGGCAGATGATTTTTGGACACACTGGGGCAATGCTGGAGACTCTGGGGCAGATGATTGCTGGACACACTGGGGGGCAATGCTGGAGGACACACTGGGGCAGATGATTGCTGGAGACACTGGGGCAATGCTGGAGACACTGGGGCAGATTGCTGGACACACTGGGGCAATGCTGGACACACTGGGGCAGATGATTGCTGGACACACTGGGGCAATGCTGGAGCCACTGGGGGAAATGCTGGAGGACACACTGGGGCAGATGATTGCTGGACACACTGGGGCAATGCTAGAGACACTGGGGCAGATTGCTGGACACACTGGGGCAGATGATTGCTGGAGACACTGGGGCAATGCTGGAGACACTGGGGCAATTCTGGACACACTGGGGCAGATTGCTGGACACACTGGGGCAATGCTAGACACACTGGGGCAGATGATTGCTGGACACACTGGGGCAATGCTGGAGACACTGGGGGCAATGCTGGAGGACACACTGGGGCAGATGATTGCTGGACACACAGGGGAAATGCTGGAGACACTGGGGCAATGCTGGAAACACTGGGGCAGATGATTGCTGGACACATTGGGGCAATGCTGGAGACACTGGGGGCAATGCTGGAGGACACACTGGGGCAGATTGCTGGACACACTGGGGCAATGCTGGACACACTGGGGCAGATG
The DNA here is from genome assembly GCF_051348905.1 of Ranitomeya variabilis. Taxonomy (NCBI): domain Eukaryota; kingdom Metazoa; phylum Chordata; class Amphibia; order Anura; family Dendrobatidae; genus Ranitomeya; species Ranitomeya variabilis. The sequence continues at coordinate 965,423,508 of NC_135233.1, forward strand.
ATTGCTGGACACACTGGGACAATGCTGGAGACACTGGGGGCAATGCTGGAGGACACACTGGGGCAGATGATTGCTGGACACACTGGGGTAATGCTGGAGACACTGGGGCAATGCTGGAGACACTGGGGCAGATTGCTGGACACACTGTCTGGGGGCAATATGCTGGACACACTGGGGCAATATGCTGGACATACTGGGGCAGATTGCTGGACACACTGGGGGTAAAATGCTGGACACACTGGGGGTAATATGCTGGACACACTGGGGCAGATTGCTGGACACACTGGGGGCAATGCTGGACACTGGGGCAATATGCTGGACACACTGGGGCAGATTGCTGGACACACTGGGGGCAGGACTGGAGGCATGGGCAGAATGTAGATACGGGGCATGATTGGAGACATGGGGCAGAATGAAAGACATGGGGCAGGATTGGATCATGGGGCAGGATGGACACGATGGAGACAGATGGGGCAGGATGGGGAGATCATATGGGGTAGAATGGATACTCATGAGGGCAGGATGCAAGAACATATGGCTGGAGCCAGGAATGAGATACACGGAGCCAGGATGGGGAATATTATTACCATAGGGGCTAATTAAGGGATATTATTACTGCAGTGATGTATTTATTTTATCTTTTGAGTATACTGTTTTAAATGGGGGGGCGGTCCTGTTACTGTGCAGAGTGACACTATGTCACCTTTTTTTCTTCATGTGGTGTAATGTAGAAGTTGTGAAAAATTAAGTAATGTGTTCTGCAAGCGGAGCTCGAGATAACTGTGTTATTTCCTGCAGAAACGAGTCCTGGCTGGAAGAAATGATGGCGGTCTGTGCTGGATGAAAGATGAAGGACTTCACCTAGAGACGTCACTGGTGAGTCAGTGTTACCTATACACTGACACTATACACTGTATACTATATACAGAGGTCCTGTGTACAATGTCACCAGTGATCACTGTATTACCTATACATTATATACAGCGCTCCTGTGTATAATACCACCAGAGATCTCTGTATTACCTCTACACAGACACTGCATACTAAGTACAGATCTCCTGTGAATACTGGCACTTATGGTGATAGTATTGTTTTTTTTTATTATTATTACTGATCAGTATTGTAGTATTCAGTCACTATGTGGTGGTAATATGTGGTCTGGAAATGGTGTTGTGGTATTTGTCCCTTGTATGTGCTATTTGGTCACCAAGTGGTGGTAATTAGGGTTGAGCGAAACGGATCGGTCATTTTCAGAAATCGACGACTTTTAGGCAAAGTTGGGTTTCATGAAACCCGAACCGATCCTAATGTGGGATCGGCCATGCGGTACACGATCAGAGCGCCAAAGTCGCGTTTCGTATGACGCTGAAACCGCCGTTTTTCATCCAATGAAGGAGGACGCAGAGTGTGGGCAGCGTGATGACATAGGTCCTGGTCCCCACCATCTTAGACAAGGGCATGACAGTGATTGGCTTGCTGTCTGCAGCGTCACATGGGGCTATAAAGGGGCATGCACGCCGACCGCCATCTTACTTCTGCCGATCTGAGCATAGGGAGAGTTTGCTGCAGTTAGTCAGAAGCAGGGACAGAGTTAGGGAGGAAATATAAACCCCCAAACCGCTTGTGCTGGAGCGATTTTCACTGTCCCACACCACCTTTTTGTGCAGGGACAGTGGAGGTCGTATTTTAGTGCAGCAGCTGCATAGCTGTGTGCACGGTGCTGTGCAAACCAACTGCTTTTTTCAAAGCAAAAATCCTGTTGCTCCTTTCTGCACAGTTACCCGTCTGGTTTATTTGTCCACACTTTTTTGTTCTGAAGTCCTTTTTATTGCTGCCATACTTGTCCTGAGATCATTGTAGGGACTAGGGAGCGTGTTATAGCAGTAATTTTTTTTTTATTTTTTTATTTTTTTTTTTAGAATAATTACAGCCACTTTCTGCCACGTTCATAGTGTTGTGTTATACCACTGTGCCAGAGTTGTGGTTCAGATTCTCCCCCAAAAGTGAGATAGTAATTCTCACACAGTTTATATACTGCTGTACTGCTAGTGTGTCATATATCAGGCAGCCACTTTCTGCCACGTTCATAGTGTTGTGTTATACCACTGTGTCAGAGTTGTGGTTCAGTGTCTCCCCCCAAATGTGAGATAGTATTTCTCACACAGTTTATATTCTGCAGTACTGCTAGTGTGTCGTATATCAGGCAGCCACTTTCTGCCACGTTCATAGTGTTGTGTTATACCACTGGGCCAGAGCTGTGGTTCAGTGTCTCCCCCCAAAAGTGAGATAGTATTTCTCACACAGTTTATATTCTGCAGTACTGCTAGTGTGTCATATATCAGGCAGCCACTTTCTGCCACGTTCATAGTGTTGTGTTATACCACTGTGCCAGAGTTGTGGTTCAGTGTCTCCCCCCAAAAGTGAGATAGTATTTCTCACACAGTTTATATTCAGCTGTACTGCTAGTGCGTCGTATATCAGGCAGCCACTTTCTGCCACGTTCATAGTGTTGTGTTATACCACAGGGCCAGAGTTAGGGTTCAGTGTCTCCCCCCAAAAAAATGGAGATTCAAATCCTCACACAGTGTATATTCAGTTGTACTGCTAGTGCGTCGTATATCAGGCAGCCACTTTCTGCCACGTTCATAGTGTTGTGTTATACCACAGGGCCAGAGTTAGGGTTCAGTGTCTCCCCCCAAAAAATGGAGATTCAAATTCTCACACAGTGTATATTCAGTTGTACTGCTAGTGCGTTGTATATCAGGCAGCCACTTTCTGCCATGTTCATAGTGTTGTGTTATACCACAGGGCCAGAGTTAGGGTTCAGTGTCTCCCCCCAAAAAATGGAGATTCAAATTCTCACACAGTGTATATTCAGTTGTACTCCCCCCAAAAAATGGAGATTCAAATTCTCACACAGTGTATATTCAGTTGTACTGCTAGTGCGTCGTATATCAGGCAGCCACTTTCTGCCACATTCATAGTGTTGTGTTATACCACAGGGCCAGAGTTAGAGTTCAGTGTCTCCCCCCAAAAAATGGAGATTCAAATTCTCACACAGTGTATATTCAGTTGTACTGCTAGTGCATCGTATATCAGGCAGCCACTTTCTGCCACGTTCATAGTGTTGTGTTATACCACAGGGCCAGAGTTAGGGTTCAGTGTCTCCCCCCAAAAAATGGAGATTCAAATTCTCACACAGTGTATATTCAGCTGTTCTGCTAGTGCGTCCTATATCAGGCAGCCACTTTCTGCCATGTTCATAGTGTTGTGTTATACCACAGGGCCAGAGTTGGGGTTCAGTGTCTCCCCCCCCAAAAGCAAGTCATCTTTCAGGCAAGCTACGTGTCAGCAGGGGAAGGTGGGGCAAAACAATGTGAAATCCATGATTGGATAATTTAAATGAAGGTTAGCTAATCAACATTTTTGGTAGCCAGACGTGTCCTTTTTTCAGTCAGTATTGAACCAGCAGCACTGAACACTCTTTCTGAAAGCACACTGACAGCAGGGCAATCGAGGTCCTGTAATCCATATTCTGGCAATTCAGGCCAGGTGTCTAGTTTAGATGCCCAGTAATCAAAGGGGAATGACCTGTGAGGGAGAACATCGATAAGGGCAGAAAAGTAGTTTGTAACCATACTGGACAAATGCTGTCTCCTGTCACTTTGAATCGATGCAGCTGTCCCTGTCGTGTCAGCGGTCATTGCAAAATCATTCCACAACCTTGTCATAAAACCCCTCTGTCCAACGCCACTTCGGATTTCTGCACCTCTAGCACCTCTGCCATGTTGCCCCCTGCAGCTCGTGTGAGAACCATCACCGCCGCTGTGTGCTGGGAATGCCTGAAACAAACGGTCTACAAGAGTTGCTTGTTTGGTAGCCAATATTTGACCTAGGTTCTCATGTGGCATGATATTTTGCAGTTTTCCTTTACATCTTGTATCCATGAGGCAGGCCAACCAGTTGTCGTTATCGGTCATCATTTTAACAATGCGGGGGTCCCTTTTTAGGATACGCAAGGCATACTCAGCCATGTGGGCCAATGTTCCAGGTGTCAAGTAACTGTTTCTGCTGGGTTGAGGACCACTTTCTTGCAAATCAACATCACAAGTGTCCCGCAATAAACCTTGCAATGCCACCAGTTTCTATTGCCACCTGAGAATCATCCTCCTCCCATACATATTCATCCCCATCATCCTCCTCCTCATCCTCTTCGTCCGCCAATTCGTCCTGAACAGTTCCCTGAGCAGACAATGGCTGACTGTCATCAAGGCTTCCCTCCTCCTCGGCTGCAGACGCCTGCTCCTTAATGTGCGTCAAACTTTGCATCAGCAGACGCATAAGTGGGATGTTAATGTTTATGATGGCGTCGACCACTGCACACCAGACAACTCCATGTCTGCCATCCAAGTGCCTGCCCGTGTATCCTCCCACAAATTTATTACAGCACGCCTCTGTTCGCACAGCCTCTGAATCATGTGCAGTGTGGAGTTCCACCTTGTTGCAACGTCGATTATTAGGCGGTGCTGGGGAAGATTCAACGATCGCTGATGGTTCAGCATATGGCTGGAGTGTATGGGCATCTGGCAGATGTGAGAGCAAAGTCTTCGCACCTTCAGGAGCAGGGCTGGTAACTTTGGATAATTTTTGAGGAAGCCCTGCACCACCAGGTTAAAGGTGTGAGCCAGGCAAGGTATGTGTTTCAGTTCTGAAAGGGCTATGGCAGCCATAAAATTTCCTTCTGTTATCACTGAATACCTTGCCTACCTCAAGATGTACACTGCCCAGCCATGACTGAGTTTCTTGCTGCAAGTACTCCACCAGTACTTCCGCGGTGTGTCTGTTGTCGCCCAAACACTTCATTTCAAACACAGCCTGCTGACGCTTACCACTAGCTGTTCGATAATGGGACACCCTGTTATGACCCCAATGGCAGAGGGTCTCAGGAATTAATACCAAGTCTGCAAACACAAAAAACCAGCTCATAGGGCAGTGGTAACTGGGCTGACCATATATCTAATCCTAGCACCACAAATAGAAGTAGCCGGGGAACGTGCCTACGTTGGTTCTAGACGTCTCGTGCCAGCCGGAGAACTAACTAACCCTAGAAGGGAAAAGAAAGACCTTTCTTGCCTCCAGAGAAAAGACCCCAAAAGTTGGATACAAGCCCCCAACAAATAATAACGGTGAGGTAAGAGGAAAAGACAAACATAAGAATGAGCTAGGTATTTAGCAAAGAGAGGCCCACTAGCTAATAGCAGAATATAGTAAGATGACTTATATGGTCAGCAAAAACCCTATTAAAATATCCACACTGGATATTCAAGAACCCCCGAACCGTCTAACGGCCGGGGGGAGAACACCAGCCCCCTAGAGCTTCCAGCAAGGTCAGAAATCACATTTAGTACAAGCTGGACAAAAATAGTAGCAAGCAAGTAACTCAAAAAAAACAAAGAAGCAAGACTTAACTTAATTTAGCAAGAGCCAGGACCAGCAGACAGGAGCAACAGAAGGATCTGATTACAACGATGCCAGGCACTGGACTAAGGATCCAGGAAGTTAATATAGCGACACCCCTGGACTAACGACCCAGGTGAGTGCCAAACAGAAAAAAGACAATCCCAGAGTCATACCACTAGTGACCACAAGAGGGAGCCAAAAAGTCTAATTCACAACAACACCCCGTGTGCAACACTGGCAGCTGCGGATGGAGTGGTAGGGCGACTGCGCTCTGTGCACGAGCTTTCGCTTCTGGAGGAGGAGGAGTGGCGAACGCCTTATGCCAACTGTTTCCTTAGACTGTGGGATAGGCTGAACTGTCCCAGTATGGCTGCCCCCTGTGGACCCTGCATCCTACACATTAACCCAGTGCGCCGTGATGGACACGTAACGTCCCCGGCCATGCCTACTGGTCCATGCATCTGTTGTGAGGTGCACCTTTCCACTGACTGATTGCCTCAAGGCATGGACAATGCGGTCTTTGACATGCTGGTGGAGGGCTGGGATGGCTTTTCTCGCAAAGAAGTGGCGACTGGGTAGGTCATAGCATGGTACTGCGTGGGCCATCAGGTCTTTGAAAGCTTCGCTTTCAAACAAACGGTAGGGCATCATCTGTAATGAGATTAGTATAGCAATGTGGGCGTTGAAATCCTGTGTACGCGGATGAGAGGATGAGTACTTTTTTTTCCTAACGAGAGTCTCTTGTAGGGTGAGCTGGACTGGAGAGCTGCATATGGTGGAACTAGCGGTGGTGGTGGTGGACATGGCGGATTGAGAGAGAGTTTGTTATGGTATTCTTGTTGTTGGCCTACATACAGTCTTTCCTACCAATAACCTTGTGATTCCCTGACTGCTTTGGCCTTACGACGATACCTCCACATTTGCTGCTGGTGGTGTCCTAACCGGTGGGCTTACAGTGAGGGAAGCAATGTAGCATTGCCGACTACCTTCATTCCGAGCAGGTGCACCAACGGTACGGGACGTTTGGTAGTTAGTCCAGGCTTGCAAGTGCATGCTGGTTAAATGTCTAAGCATGCATGTTGTATTAAAATTTTGACGATTCTTCTCTCTGCTAAAGGTCTTTCAGCATTTCTTACAGATATCTTTTGACTGATCATTCTGATCTTGGTTAAAAAATTGCTACACTACACTCTTCCTACTATCGAAAACCTTTTCAGGCATTGTGCGCTGTGCTACTTTCACCGAATAGCCACGCTCTCCTAAAACTGTTTTTGTTTTTCGCAAACATTTTTGGCCTGATACGGGCCTGCCAGATGACAGCTGTTGCAATGTAGATGGCTGATGCGGATCATCCTCCTCCGCTTCTGAGCTAGTGGCAGTGGCACCCTCTTCCCCCAATGGCTGCCAATCTGGGTCAACAACTGGGTCATCTGTCACCTCCTCCTCAATGTCATGTGCACCTTCCTCAGTGTCACCATGTAAGGTGCTATAGCATTCGGGACAGGGCACCATAGTCTCATCAGGGTCACATTCTGGCTCAGTAAACTGTGAGGGCAATGTAGTGATCAGAGTCAATGGAACAGCATCACAATCTAGCTATGGCTGTGCATCAGTGCACTCCATGTCCGATTCTTCTTGTAATTGGCTGTGTACAATTTCCCTTTCTAGCCCAGGCACGGTATGTGTAAAGAGCTCCAAGGAGTAACCTGTAGTGTCGCCTGATGCATTCTTCACTTTTGGTTTGGGAGACGGACACAAGGAAACGTCTTTTTCCTGACCGGGAGCATCCACTGACGACTGGCTGCTCTTACATTTAGAACTGTGGGAAGAGGAGGCGAAAGAGCTAGAGGGTGAGTCAGCAAGGAAAGACAACACTTTTTCCTGCTTCTCCGGCTTTAAAAGCTGTTTTCCTACTCCCAGGTAAGGGAGCCTTCGAGGCCTTGTGTAGCCAGATGATGACGCAGGCTGAACACCTCCAGCCTTAGGTGCTACTGTGCTTTTGCCACTACCACGAGATGCAGCACCACCAGCACCATCAGTACCAGCTGGCAACCCCCGCCCACGGCCTCTTCCACCAGACTTCCTCATTTTTTGGGGGGAGACACTGAACCACAACTCATATTACACCGTCGTAATATGAGGGGCCCTGTGCCAGTACCGCCGCCCACGAGAGAGTGTTCCCCCCCAGCTTGAACAGTGCTCTACCACTTGCAATACTACCTCTCCCAGCTCCACCACTGTGTAGTCTGTGTGGTTAAAACCTTAAATGGCACTGCCAATATGAATTATTTGAAATGATAGATGATAGTTAAAATATACAGGGGCCCTGGCCTCCATTTAATACTTTGCGCCTACTACCACTGTCTTTATTATTTGGGCGTAATAACGGTGTCTGCCGCTGCTTCTTTTTTTCCTTCACTGAACAAAGCTGAACTTCAACTGTTATCCCGTTTCAAATATTAAACTGCATTTGGCCTACTTGTTGGGTTGGGGCCTACTAACGGTGTCTGCCGCTCCTTGGTGTTCTCCTGGTTTATTTTTCTTGTGCTTCAATCTTCAGGCTTTCGTTTAAATATTTTTTATATTAAACTGCATTTGGCCTACTTGTTGGGTTGGGCCTAGTAACATTGTCTGCTGCCGCCTCTTGTTTTCCTCTACTAAACAAAGCTGAGCTTGAAGCTTCAGGCTTTCAGACTGTAACAACAATATGAAACTACATTTGGCCTAGTTCTTGGTTTGGGCCTAGTAACGTTGTCTGCTGCTGCCTCTTGTTTTCCTCTACTACACAAAGCTGAGCTTCAATCTTCAGGCTTTCGGCCTATATTTAGAATATGAAACTGCATTTGGCCTACTTGTTTGGTTGGACCTACTAACGGTGTCTGTCGCTGATTGTTGTTCTCCTCCACTGAACAAACCAATGCTGCCTGTTTACTCCTGTTACCAATTTTTAACAGCTGTTAGCCTACTTTTTTTTATTTTGGGCCTATATCTGTGTTTCCCCCTCATTCCTGCCCATTGCCCAGCCACTGCTAGATGAGTTTGCTGGTACATTGACACAGACCACTACATTCCCCTTGCACTCTACACAGCCTGAATCTGACCGTGCAGAAAGTCTGGTTCCCCTTCCCGCATACTATACCACCTTACACGGGGACAAAGATGAAGGTGCAGATGAAAGTGCAGGTTCCTTCAACAGGTGGGGGGGCATACTCATGGGCGACGTCACTGGCACAGGCCCCTCTGTTATGGTTCTCAATGGCAAGAGAACATAGCCCAGCAAACATAAGAACTAGCTCTTGGAAGGATGGAAACTAAACTGACCATGAACTAAACCTGCCGCACAACTAACAGTAGCCGGGTAGCGTAGCCTGCGTTTTATCCCTAGACGCCCAGCGCCGGCCGGAGGACTAACTAATCCTGGCAGAGGAAAATATAGTCCTGGCTCACCTCTAGAGAAATTTCCCCGAAAGGCAGACAGAGGCCCCCACAAATATTGGCGGTGATTTTAGATGAAATGACAAACGTAGTATGAAAATAGGTTTAGCAAAATTGAGGTCCGCTTACTAGATAGCAGGAAGACAGAAAGGGCACTTTCATGGTCAGCTGAAAACACTATCAAAAAACCATCCTGAAATTACTTTAAGACTCTAGTATTAACTCATAACATCAGAGTGGCAATTTCAGATCACAAGAGCTTTCCAGACACAGAAACGAAACTACAGCTGTGAACTGGAACAAAATGCAAAAACAAACAAGGACTAAAGTCCAACTTAGCTGGGAGTTGTCTAGCAGCAGGAACATGCACAGAAAGGCTTCTGATTACAATGTTGACCGGCATGGAAGTGACAGAGGAGCAAGGCTAAATAGCGACTCCCACATCCTGATGGAAACAGGTGAACAGAGAGGATGATGCACACCAGTTCAATTCCACCAGTGGCCACCGGGGGAGCCCAAAATCCAATTTCACAACAGTACCCCCCCCTCAAGGAGGGGGCACCGAACCCTCACCAGAACCACCAGGGCGATCAGGATGAGCCCTATGAAAGGCACGGACCAAATCGGAGGCATGAACATCAGAGGCAGTCACCCAAGAATTATCCTCCTGACCGTATCCCTTCCATTTGACCAGATACTGGAGTTTCCGTCTGGAAACACGGGAGTCCAAGATTTTTTCCACAACGTACTCCAACTCGCCCTCAACCAACACCGGAGCAGGAGGCTCAACGGAAGGCACAACCGGTACCTCATACCTGCGCAATAATGACCGATGAAAAACATTATGAATAGAAAAAGATGCAGGGAGGTCCAAACGGAAGGACACAGGGTTAAGAATCTCCAATATCTTGTACGGGCCGATGAACCGAGGCTTAAACTTGGGAGAAGAAACCCTCATAGGGACAAAACGAGAAGACAACCACACCAAGTCCCCAACACAAAGCCGAGGACCAACCCGACGCCGGCGGTTGGCAAAAAGCTGAGTCTTCTCCTGGGACAACTTCAAATTGTCCAGTACCTGCCCCCAAATCTGATGCAACCTCTCCACCACAGCATCCACTCCAGGACAATCCGAAGATTCCACCTGACCAGAAGAAAATCGAGGATGAAACCCCGAATTACAGAAAAAGGGAGACACCAAGGTGGCAGAGCTGGCCCGATTATTGAGGGCAAACTCCGCTAAAGGCAAAAAAGCAACCCAATCATCCTGATCTGCAGACACAAAACACCTCAAATATGTCTCCAAGGTCTGATTCGTCCGCTCGGTCTGGCCATTAGTCTGAGGATGGAAAGCAGACGAGAAAGACAAATCTATGCCCATCCTAGCACAGAATGCTCGCCAAAATCTAGACACGAATTGGGTACCTCTGTCAGAAACGATATTCTCCGGAATACCATGCAAACGGACCACATTTTGAAAAAACAGAGGAACCAACTCGGAAGAAGAAGGCAACTTAGGCAGGGGAACCAAATGGACCATCTTAGAGAAACGATCACACACCACCCAGATGACAGACATCTTCTGAGAAACAGGAAGATCCGAAATAAAATCCATCGAGATGTGCGTCCAGGGCCTCTTCGGGATAGGCAAGGGCAACAACAATCCACTAGCCCGAGAACAACAAGGCTTGGCCCGAGCACAAACGTCACAAGACTGCACGAAGCCTCGCACATCTCGAGACAGGGAAGGCCACCAGAAGGACCTTGCCACCAAATCCCTGGTACCAAAGATTCCAGGATGACCTGCCAACGCGGAAGAATGAACCTCAGAAATGACTTTACTGGTCCAATCATCAGGAACAAACAGTCTACCAGGTGGGCAACGATCAGGTCTATCCGCCTGAAACTCCTGCAAGGCCCGCCACAGGTCTGGAGAAACGGCAGACAATATCACTCCATCCTTAAGGATACCTGTAGGTTCAGAATTACCAGGGGAGTCAGGCTCAAAACTCCTAGAAAGGGCATCCGCCTTAACATTCTTAGAACCCGGCAGGTAGGACACCACAAAATTAAACCGAGAGAAAAACAACGACCAGCGCGCCTGTCTAGGATTCAGGCGTCTGGCGGACTCAAGATAAATTAGATTTTTGTGGTCAGTCAATACCACCACCTGATGTCTAGCCCCCTCAAGCCAATGACGCCACTCCTCAAAAGCCCACTTCATGGCCAAAAGCTCCCGATTCCCAACATCATAATTCCGCTCGTCGGGCGAAAATTTACGTGAGAAAAAAGCACAAGGTCTCATCACGGAGCAATCGGAACTTCTCTGCGACAAAACCGCCCCAGCTCCGATTTCAGAAGCGTCGACCTCAACCTGAAAAGGAAGAGCAACATCAGGCTGACGCAGCACAGGGGCGGAAGAAAAGCGGCGCTTAAGCTCCCGAAAGGCCTCCACAGCAGCAGGGGACCAATCAGCAACATCAGCACCCTTCTTAGTCAAATCAGTCAATGGTTTAACAACATCAGAAAAACCAGCAATAAATCGACGATAAAAGTTAGCAAAGCCCAAAAATTTCTGAAGACTCTTAAGAGAAGAGGGTTGCGTCCAATCACAAATAGCCTGAACCTTGACAGGATCCATCTCGATGGAAGAGGGGGAAAAAATATATCCCAAAAAGGAAATCTTTTGAACCCCAAAAACGCACTTAGAACCCTTCACACACAAGGAATTAGACCGCAAAACCTGAAAAACCCTCCTGACCTGCTGGACATGAGAGTCCCAGTCATCCGAAAAAATCAAAATATCATCCAGATACACAATCATAAATTTATCCAAATAATCACGGAAAATGTCATGCATAAAGGACTGAAAGACTGAAGGGGCATTTGAAAGACCAAAAGGCATCACCAAATACTCAAAGTGGCCCTCGGGCGTATTAAATGCGGTTTTCCACTCATCCCCCTGCCTAATTCGCACCAAATTATACGCCCCACGGAGATCTATCTTAGAGAACCACTTGGCCCCCTTTATGCGAGCAAACAAATCAGTCAGCAGTGGCAACGGATATTGATATTTAACCGTGATCTTATTCAAAAGCCGATAATCAATGCACGGCCTCAAAGAGCCATCTTTCTTAGCCACTAAGAAAAAAACGGCTCCTAAGGGAGATGACGAAGGACGAATATGTCCCTTTTCCAAGGACTCCTTTATATATTCTCGCATAGCAGCATGTTCAGGCACAGACAGATTAAATAAACGACCCTTAGGGTACTTACTACCCGGAATCAAATCTATGGCACAATCGCACTCCCGGTGCAGAGGTAATGAACCAAGCTTAGGTTCTTCAAAAACGTCACGATATTCAGTCAAGAATTCAGGAATCTCAGAGGGAATAGATGATGAAATGGAAACCACAGGTACGTCCCCATGCGTCCCCTTACATCCCCAGCTTAACACAGACATAGCTTTCCAGTCAAGGACTGGGTTATGAGATTGCAATCCAAGCACCAACACATCATGTAGGTTATACAGCACAAGAAAGCGAATAATCTCCTGGTGATCCGGATTAATCCGCATAGTTACTTGTGTCCAGTATTGTGGTTTATTGCTAGCCAATGGGGTGGAGTCAATCCCCTTCAGGGGTATAGGAGTTTCAAGAGGCTCCAAATCATACCCACAGCGTTTGGCAAAGGACCAATCCATAAGACTCAAAGCGGCGCCAGAGTCGACATAGGCATCCGCGGTAATAGATGATAAAGAACAAATCAGGGTCACAGATAGAATAAACTTAGACTGTAAAGTGCCAATTGAAACAGACTTATCAAGCTTCTTAGTACGCTTAGAGCATGCTGATATAACATGAGTTGAATCACCGCAATAGAAGCACAACCCATTTTTTCGTCTAAAATTCTGCCGTTCACTTCTGGACAGAATTCTATCACATTGCATATTCTCTGGCGTCTTCTCAGTAGACACCGCCAAATGGTGCACAGGTTTGCGCTCCCGCAGACGCCTATCGATCTGAATAGCCATTGTCATGGACTCATTCAGACCCGCAGGCACAGGGAACCCCACCATAACATCCTTAATGGCATCAGAGAGACCCTCTCTGAAATTCGCCGCCAGGGCGCACTCATTCCACTGAGTAAGCACAGCCCATTTACGGAATTTCTGGCAGTATATTTCAGCTTCGTCTTGCCCCTGAGATAGGGACATCAAGGCCTTTTCCGCCTGAAGTTCTAACTGAGGTTCCTCATAAAGCAACCCCAAGGCCAGAAAAAACGCATCCACATTGAGCAACGCAGGATCCCCTGGAGCCAATGCAAAAGCCCAATCCTGAGGGTCGCCCCGGAGCAAGGAAATCACAATCCTGACTTGCTGAGCAGGATCTCCACCAGAGCGAGATTTCAGGGACAAAAACAACTTGCAATTATTTTTGAAATTTTGAAAGCAAGATCTATTCCCCGAGAAAAATTCAGGCAAAGGAATTCTAGGTTCAGATATAGGAACATGAACAACAAAATCTTGTAAATTTTGAACTTTCGTGGTGAGATTATTCAAACCTGCAGCTAAACTCTGAATATCCATTTTAAACAGGTGAACACAGAGCCATTCCAGGATTAGAAGGAGAGAGAGAGAGAAAGGCTGCAATATAGGCAGACTTGCAAGAGATTCAATTACAAGCACACTCAGAACTGAAGGAAAAAAAAAAAAAAAAATCTTCAGCAGACTTCTCTTTTCTCTCCTTTCTCTGTCAATTAATTTAACCCTTTGTGGCCGGTCAAACTGTTATGGTTCTCAATGGCAAGAGAACATAGCCCAGCAAACATAAGAACTAGCTCTTGGAAGGATGGAAACTAAACTGACCATGAACTAAACCTGCCGCACAACTAACAGTAGCCGGGTAGCGTAGCCTGCGTTTTATCCCTAGACGCCCAGCGCCGGCCGGAGGACTAACTAATCCTGGCAGAGGAAAATATAGTCCTGGCTCACCTCTAGAGAAATTTCCCCGAAAGGCAGACAGAGGCCCCCACAAATATTGGCGGTGATTTTAGATGAAATGACAAACGTAGTATGAAAATAGGTTTAGCAAAATTGAGGTCCGCTTACTAGATAGCAGGAAGACAGAAAGGGCACTTTCATGGTCAGCTGAAAACACTATCAAAAAACCATCCTGAAATTACTTTAAGACTCTAGTATTAACTCATAACATCAGAGTGGCAATTTCAGATCACAAGAGCTTTCCAGACACAGAAACGAAACTACAGCTGTGAACTGGAACAAAATGCAAAAACAAACAAGGACTAAAGTCCAACTTAGCTGGGAGTTGTCTAGCAGCAGGAACATGCACAGAAAGGCTTCTGATTACAATGTTGACCGGCATGGAAGTGACAGAGGAGCAAGGCTAAATAGCGACTCCCACATCCTGATGGAAACAGGTGAACAGAGAGGATGATGCACACCAGTTCAATTCCACCAGTGGCCACCGGGGGAGCCCAAAATCCAATTTCACAACACCCCTCATAGTATGCAAAAGTGTCTGCCGGTGGGAGGCGCCCCCGCCGTCAATCACTACGCCGTACTTTGAGGGGCCCTGTGCCAGTGGCAATGCGAACGAATGTGCCCCCCCTGCTTGCTCAGGATCACAGCACTTGCAAAGTTGAAATACTTACCTCTCCCTGCTCCACCGCCGTGACGTAGTCCGCGTTTCCTGGGCCCACGAAAAACTTGAGCCAGCCCTACTCCCCCACAACTGTTGCCAAATGACCCCCAAATTTTCAATGGCTAACTATTATTATAAGGTAAATTAAGATTGACAAGCTTAAGTAACAAGAATTGATGTTTTGGGCATTAAAATGGGCTCTGTTGGTGTTTTCCTGTCCTCCAGTCACTGCCGACTTTGATTCTCCATTGACTTGCATTGGGTTTCGTGTTTCGGTCGGATCCCCGACTTTTCGCAATAGTCGGCCGATTTCACCCGTCCCCACTTTTTACAAAGTCGGGTTTCGCGAAACCCAACTCGATCCTGAAAAAGTAAAAGTCGCTCAACCCTAGTGGTAATATATGGTCTTGACATGGTGCGGTGGTATTTGTTCATTTTATGTGATATTATTTGATCACTGTGGTTGTAATTTGTGGTCTGGTCATGGTGTGGTGGTATTTGCTCCTTGTATTTGATATTAGTCAAAATATACCTAAATTGTATTGCATATTTTAACAAATATTTAATAGGTTACAGTAGAGTAGGGCCTGGCCATTTTTCTGGAATAATCTGGTTCAGGTATAACATGACCCCCCGTCACATGACCAGGGCCCTGGCTACCCTTAATCCACCCCTGGCCGCATACAGTCCTCCATATTGCATAATGGCCTCACATAGTCGTCCATACAGTATAATGGGCCCCCACATAGTCTTCCATATAGTATAATGAGCTCACATTGTCTTCCATACAGTATAATAGCCCCCATATACCTCCAATACAGTTGAAAGTGAGATGCCGAGGGTGAGGGTGGTGCCGGTGTCGCAGGCCAAATATAATCACTTTGTGGGCCAGAGTTTGCCATGTACGCTATAGAGGATCTTAGTCTTATGTCAGTATTTGTTAATTTTTATATGTGTACACTTTTGCTAAAAAAAAACAGACTATAACCTGCTGATGGGATCATCCCCTGGAAGAAGGAAACTGCAAAAGCTCCAGATGTGGCTCTTCTGTGGTGAATTAGTGAATATGTGCATTACATATTTTGAATCATATGTGCATTTATTGCTGTATTATTTATATGCCGCTGTTGTCTTATGTGCAATGTATGTGTATTTGAAATTCTTGTGCACATGATATACACTCATTGTAAGTTTTCATTCCACTCATTTGTTTTAATCAATTTTATTCTTTTTTTGCTGCCTACACTTGTAAGTTTACTATACCCTTTATATTGCACATTTTTTACAGAAAGGATTTAAGAACATTTACTTAAAAAATCTGCATTATCTGGCCACTGATTTTTCATGAGATTCATAATTTCTCCATTGTTTCTGATTTTGCTCACAGTGTGCCCAGTTATGTTCACATGCAGCATTTTTTTTCAGATCAAAAGCATTTAAAACTTTTCACCCAGTGTATAGTCCTAATATCTTTATATTTCTTCCCTGCAACAATTCAGTAATAATTACATTATGGCCCTAAAATAAAAAGTCTCTTCATATGACACAATGATATGTCTATGTAATGGAAAATACATTACTTTTACAAAAGCAAATAAGGAAAAAGCAACAGGGAAAACTAGAATAGAAATAAATGAAAAAAAATAGACCTTCTGAATATATTCTTAAAAGATCTACGTTTTTGTTTTCAGATATCACTCTTTTGTCCATGCCCTCATCTTATTTCATATTTCCAGTTGCACTTTTTTTAGATGTAGAAGTAACTTTTGTACCCCTAAATATAACTGTAGTGGTAAACCAGGTGCAGTACAGTATAGACAACTGATCACAAAAGGCAAAAAAGCACTAAAATCTTCTCTAAACAAAATGGTCAGCTGGAGACTCGAAGAAGCTGCTAGCAAGGGATGATCAAAGCTATCTGTGTGACTACTCCAAAGGTCAGAGGATACTCTTTTGAAGAAGTTAGTTTTGCCCAGTATACAGTACTGATGTCCATGGCACCTGGTTTCATACAGTTAAGAATTTGTTCACTTGCTTTTATCTTTGAAACCCTACAGAACACATTTGTGAGTTGGCCTACATCACAGTTTCTTGGAGAGCACAGAGATGTACACGATGTTCTACAACTTTAAAGAGTCCAAAACACTTATTATCTACCTGTAAAAAAGCAAGTCTCTATTCACTCATAAGGATAGATCGTACTGAACAATCTGGACCACAAAATTTTAACTACGAATTTACTGGAATTAGCCAGGAAAAAAGCTGTAGGTTCAAGCTGCAAATTAGCTCAGAGAGGTTGACACTTTCTTAGTTTGCCAGTCATCTTTCCAAGCAAGAAAAAGTTATATTGGTGTATAATTGTGTATAAAAAATAAGGTTCCCCTCATTATATGAATTTAAGTTAACATAGCTTCTTCTAAAAACAAATTTTAATATAATAGATTTGCAGCTTCACTATTTATTTTATGAATCTCACAAATCGAATGGAACTGTAAGAGTTGGTAAAATCTTTCATACTAAAACTATTTGTAGACTGTTTAGGTGAAAATACTCAAATTACTGCCGAGAACCTGCATAGCTTAAAGGGAATCTATCTAATCCACGAGCAGCAGGAATCAGACTCCATAATAATAAATATCCATGAAGTGACCACATGGGTTTATCACAGGGCATAAGTCCTACCAGTGACGGACAAAGAAGGAATAGGGCCCCTGTGCAAAAACAGTTTATGGGCCCCTCTTTGTGTCTGTGATAGGACCTGCTTACTGATGAAGGTGGAAGTGGACCCCCTTACCCTTTGGGCCCTTGAGCAGCAGCACACATTGCACCAATGATAATGTTCACTCTTGAGTCCTACCACATTCTCCCCATTCCTTCTCTACATGACTGACAGATCATTCCCTTTACACCTGTAAGGGTGGTGGACGATAACTGTCATATTCCTACCCCAGAAGTCACCAATCTCGTCAATATTGTGTATTGTGAACAGAGTCCTGTGTCTTCATAAATATGTCACGTGAATTGTAATGTATAGTGTAAGCTACAGTGTTATAAGAGACGTAATGTAATGCATAGTGTTATAGGATAAGTAATATGATACTGTAGATATGTAGATAATTGATGATTGGATACGATAGAGTTAATGTTTCTGACAAGCCCACAGTGGGAGGGGCTAGTGTTAGGGAGAGTGACTGCTTCCTGCTAGGAAGAGAAGTGAGGTTTTGGAGTGCAAAGTGAGTAGTGTTGAATTCGAGGGTGATCCTGTGTGAGAGAAGACTGAAGAAGGAAGGACAGCATGATCCTGGGGAAATGTCACAAACGATACAAAGTGGTCTTCCAGAGACAGATCCCAGGAAAGGAAAGGACGCCTAGCCACGAGACCTTGATCTTGTAATGCAGAAGGTACTGGGCTTTAGCAGGACTAAGAGACTGGGACTAGTGAAGGGTCCTGAGCAAGATATCCAGGGCACCAGTAGTGAAAGAAATATGTGTAACCACTGATCACATAAAGGAGACTTGTTAAATAGGGCTCATTTGCACATTTGTTGCAAAAAATGTATCAACTAAATACCCTGTTTTTTCCATCTTTTTACTAGCACTTGTTTATTACTGTGATTTTTTTTTTTTTTACAACAGAGTGTTTTTGGTCTTCTGTGCTCTTTTGTGTCTTCAAGTTTCTTGGTGGTGTGTGAACATGTTTCTACAGACTTGTTCACTGTGCAAGCAGCCCATGTGTTTCTGTTTCCATAATTCCACTCCTTGTGGGTCATTTGCTCAAAAGCTGTTCCATTTAGCGTGTCCACATGGACATTCCCTCTCTGAACCCTGCTTATACAGGTAATATACAGATGATCAGGTTTTAAATACATCAGATAGGGATTACATACATCAGTTAGGACTAGGGTTGAGCGAAACGGATCGTTCATTTTCATAAGTCGCCGACTTTTGGCAAAGTCGGCGTCTCATGAAACCGAGCCAATCCCTGTGTGGGGTCTGCCATGCGGTACGCGACTTTCGCGCCAAAGTCGCGTTTCAATGACGCTAAAAGCGCCATTTCTCAGCCAATGAAGGTGGACGCAGAGTGTGGGCAGCGTGATGACATAGTTCTCAGTCCCCACCATCTTAGAGAAGGGCATTGCAGTGATTGGCTTGCTTTCTGCGGCGTCACAGGGGCTATAAAGGGGCGTTCCCGCCGACCGCCATCTTACTGCTGCTGATCTGAGCGTAGGGAGAGGTTGCTGCAGCTTCTTCGGAAGCAGGGATAGTGATAGGCAGGGTACATAAAGCCACAAACTGCTTGTGCTGTAGCGATTTCCACTGTCCAACACCACCTTTTGATTGCAGGGACAGTGGAAGCTACATTTTTTTTTCCTCAGCGCTGTAGCTCATTGGGCTGCACTAGAAGCCTCCCTGACCCTGATAGCTGCGTTGCTGTGCCTGTGTGTACGCCGCTGTGCAAACCAACTGCTTTTTTCAAAGCACAGATCCTGTTTTTCCTTCCTTTCTGCACAGCTATCTTGTGTGTTTGTCCACACTTTTGTGTGCAGCAGTCCTTGTTATAGCTGCCTGCCATACTTTTCCGAGATAACTGCAGGGAGATAAATATTGGCAAGTCTGCCTCCGTGCCATTGCTGTGTGTGGTATCTGTCTCTCATTGTGTGGCACCGAAAACACTGTGTAATACTTGGCCATTTTTTTTTTGGGGGGGGTACATTCTCCCTTTTCCCCAAAAAAAAATAGTGGGACATAAATATTGGCAAGTCTGCCTTCGTGCCATTGCTGTGTGTGGCATCTGTCTGTCATTGTGTGGCACCGAAAACACTGTGTAATACTTGGCCATTTTTTTTGGGGGGGGGGTACATTCTCCCTTTTCCAAAAAAAAAATTAGTGGGAGATAAATATTGGCAAGTCTGCCTCCGTGCCATTGCTGTGTGTGGTATCTGTCTCTCGTTGTGTGCCACCGAAAACACTGTGTAATACTTGGCCATTTTTTTTTTTTTTGCTAAATTCTCCCTTTTCCCAAAAAAAAATTAGTGGGAGATAAATATTGGCAAGTCTGCCTCCGTGCCATTGCTGTGTGTGGCATCTGTCTGTCATTGTGTGGCACTGAAAACACTGTGTAATACTTGGCCATTTTTTTTTTTTTCTAAATTCTCCCTTTTCCAAAAAAAAAAATAGTGGGAGATAAATATTGGCAAGTCTGCCTCCGTGCCATTGCTGTGTGTGGCATCTGTCTGTCATTGTGTGGCACCGAAAACACTGTGTAATACTTGGCCATTTTTTTTTTGGGGGGGGGTACATTCTCCCTTTTCCAAAAAAAAAAATTAGTGGGAGATAAATATTGGCAAGTCTGCCTCCGTGCCATTGCTGTGTGTGGTATCTGTCTCTCATTGTATGCCACCGAAAACACTGTGTAATACTTGGCCATTTTTTTTGGGGGGGGTACATTCTCCCTTTTCCAAAAAAAAAATTAGTGGGAGATAAATATTGGCAAGTCTGCCTCCGTGCCATTGCTGTGTGTGGTATCTGTCTCTCATTGTGTGGCACCGAAAACACTGTGTAATACTTGGCCCTTTTTTTTTTTTTTCTAAATTCTCCCTTTTCCAAAAAAAAAATAGTGGGAGATTAAGATTGGCATTTCTGCTTGAGTGCTGGTCCTGTGTGTGCTATCTGTCTCAAATTATTGGGGCACAGAAAACCTAGTGTGTAACATTGGGCCTTATTTTCCTTTCAGTGTCAGGCACCTATAAAGGTATATATAAATCCTACAGAAGTTTGAGTTCACCTGATAAGTTGTTTTACAGTAACAAATAACGTTACTTTGGTTACGTTTTGCAAACAATGAGGAAGTCTAGTGGAAGAGGTCGTGGCCGTGTCATTGTCAGCTGGTAATGATGGTAGTGGTGGTGGAGCATCAGGTGGTCGTGGTAAAAGCAGTACAGCACCTAAGTCTCGAGTTGTTGAGCCAGGTTCGTTGTCTGGCTACACAAGGCCTCGAACGCTCTCTTTTCTGGGAGTAGGAAAACCACTTTTGAAGCCGGAGCAGGAGGAACAAGTATTGGCTTTCATTGTTGACTCTGCTCTAACTCTTTCGCCTCCTCCTCGGAAAGTGCCAAATGTCAGAGCAGTGCATCGTCAGTGGGTGCTCCCGGTCCGGAACAAGTCGCTTCCTTGTGTCCTTCACTAAAAACAACAGTGAAGGATGCGTCAGTCGACACAACAGGTTACTCCATGGAGCTCTTTACACATACCGTTCCTGGGTTACACAGTGAAACAGTTAACAGGCTATGCCCATTAGAAGTTGAATCGGACATGGAGTGCACAGATGCACAGCCACAGCCAGATTACTATGCTGTTCCTTTGACTCAGACCAGAACATTGTCCTTGCAGTGTACTGAGGCAGAATCAAAACCAGCGGAGACTATGGTGCTCCGTCACGAACGCAATACCACCGGCTTACACGGTGACACAGACGAAGTTGCACACAACATAGAAGAGGAGGTCATAGATGACCCAGTTGTGG
Organism: Ranitomeya variabilis; assembly: GCF_051348905.1. Lineage (NCBI taxonomy): Eukaryota > Metazoa > Chordata > Amphibia > Anura > Dendrobatidae > Ranitomeya > Ranitomeya variabilis. The sequence continues at coordinate 965,444,589 of NC_135233.1, forward strand.
ACCCCGATTGGCAGCCATTGGGGGAACAGGGTGCAGGCGGCAGTAGTTCTGAAGCGGAGGAGGAGGAGCCGCAGCAGGCATCAACATCACAACAGGTTCCATCTACCGGGCCCGTATCTGGCCAAAAACGCGTGGCAAAACCTAAACCAGTTGGAGGACAGCGTGGCCATCCGGTTAAAGAAGCTCAGTCTGCAATGCCTGAAAAGGTATCCGATAGTAGAAAGAGTGCAGTCTGGCATTTTTTTAAACAACATCCAAATGATCAGCGCAAAGTCATCTGTCAAAAATGTTCAACTACCTTAACCCCTTAATCCCATCTGACGTACTATACCGTCGAGGTGGGGTGGGCCTTAATTCCCACCGACGGTATAGTACGTCATACGCGATCGGCCGCGCTCACGGGGGGAGCGCGGCCGATCGCGGCCGGGTGTCAGCTGCATATCGCAGCTGACATCCGGCACTATGTGCCAGGAGCGGTCACGGACCGCCCCCGGCACATTAACCCCCGGCACACCGCGATCAAACATGATCGCGATGTGCCGGCGGTGCAGGGAAGCATCGCGCAGGGAGGGGGCTCCCTGCGGGCTTCCCTGAGACCCCCGGAGCAACGCGATGTGATCGCGTTGCTGCGAGGGTCTTACCTCCCTCCCTGCCTGCTCCAGACCCGGATCCAAGATGGCCGCGGATCCGGGTCCTGCAGGGAGGGAGGTGGCTTCA